>NW_020957792.1:4868-8009 GCF_003031625.1 Empidonax traillii | reverse complement strand
TCATTTATTCATACATGTTGATTCCTAATCCAAATCCAAAACAGTTATATCCTGCAGTTGTTTTTAATGATCTTTTTACAGCAAAACATGCTGTGAAAAAAACCAAGCAAAAATGAAAGATCCAATTCTTTGAAACTGACTATCAAACAAGTCTTCACCTGTGGAAAATTTGGCATTTGAAAATGGAACTATTAAAATGCCCATTAGTAGCGCTTGCCAGCAATTTCAAAAGTTTGACAGATGCACATGGAAATAAGAAAGAATACAAAAGTGTGTGACCATTTTAACACAAAAGGTGGGGAGCTTCACTTCACATGTGTAGATTCAATTCAGCTGACTCACAAGTTTTATGTGAAAAACACTGGTAATTTCTGGTAAAGGCAGCTGTAGTGGGAGAATTGGATAGCTTGGCTGCCAGGACAGAACCACACTGCTCAGCTGCTTCCCCAGTCCCCATTCTACTGTCCACCCACTCAAAAGGTGTGGGAAGAGAGGTAGCCATTGAAGACTGAGGCAAAAAAGTTGTTGAGTATCTCAGCTTTCTCTTCATCCATTGTTATCAGTTTACCAACATTGTTTATCAGTGTGGATACACCTTCTTTGACCTTACTTTTCTGATTAACATACCTGTAGAAGCCCTTCTTGTGATTCTTTGCTTCCCTTCCTAGGTTTAGTTCTAGCTTTACCTTGGCCTTCCTCACCCCATCCCTACACAACCAAACTTCATCTCTATACTCTTCCCACATTATCTGTCCTCATTTCCACTGTCTGTGTATCTGCTTCTTTCCTTTTTTTTTAACCAGTAGTTCCCTACTCAGCCATGCTGTCTCTTGCTTTCCTTGCCTAAATTCTTGCTCCTGGGGATCACTAGCTCTTGCACTGTATGGAAGACTTCCTCTAAGGTCTGCCATCTCTGTTCCACTCCCTTGTCCCTGAGGGCAGTCTCCCAGGGGATCATATTGACTGTCTTCTAGAAGAGCTGAAAGTTTGCTTTCCTAAAAGGGGCCTAACTTTACTCCTTATCTGACCCATATGCCTCAGGACTGAGGTCTCCACTAATGCATGATCACTGCAGCCCAGGCTGCCTCCAGTCTTAATGTCCCTGACAAGCTCACTTAATGTTTGTAACCCTCTGGTAGGTCTGCTTAATACTGGCTCAAGACATTATCATCTATGCATTCCAGGAGTCTTCTGGATTGCCTACAGCTTGCTGTGCTACTTTTCCAGCTGATGCCGGGGTGGTTGAAGTCCCAGCAGGACAAGAGCCTGTGAACATGATGCCTCTTGTAGCTGCAGCAACAAGGCTTCATCAGAAGCCTTCCTTTGATCAGGGGCTTGTAGTAGACACCAACCATGAGGTTTCCTTTATTGCCTCAGTCTCTGATTCTTCCCAACAGGCTTTCAACCTGTTCATTGCTGTTCATCAGAGACAACTCTTCACACTCAACCCACCTCTTCCTCCCCTGTCTCTTCCAAAAAGCCTTGGTAGGGCAGTGCTGTTCTTTTGCTCACTTGTCTACAAAAATAAGCTCAATATATGGGCAAACTTGGTTAATAAAATTATGAGAAATGGACTAAAAAGGACATTAAACAGACTTTACAGTCCAGCACAATATGGTGCCCTGGGTGTATCCCAGCTTTTTCTTCATCTAGGTGAACTTGATTTTCTTAGGCCATTTGTTCTGGCTTCATGGACTTTTTTGACTGCAGGCAGTAGTAGTACACAGAAGTAACCCTTTCTCTGTGCAGGTTATACTTTTGCACTTTAAATAATCAAGACTGTAGCACCTATTGCAATGATGCCTTAGTATTTTGTAGCTGCAATCACAAAATCGTTTGAGTTTAGAAAGGCTGAGTCAGCAAGGTGAGGTAGTGGAGTTGCTCTTTATGTGAGAGAGCAACTGAAATATAATGAGCTATATCCAGGGACAGACAAATGAGTTGAGAACTTATGTGTAAGAATTAAGGGACAGACTAATATGGATGATACTATTGTGGGTGTTTACTACAGGCCACCTGATCAGGAGGAGGAAGCTGATGAAGCTTTCTATGGGCAGCGGGAAACAGCTTCATGATCACAGGCCCTGGTTCTCCCAGGGGACTTCAACCACCCTGATGTTTGTTGGAGGGACAACACGGCTCAGCACACACAGATGATTAACACAAGTGGCCAAAAAGTCAACAAGGAAAAGTGTGTTACTGGACCTTGTACTAACAAACCAGAAGAGACTGGTTGAAAATGTGATGATTGGGGGCAGCCTTGGCTGCAGTTCCCATGAGATGGTGAAATGCAGGATCCTGTGTGGAGGAAGCAAAGCAGTAAACAGGACTAGAACCCTAAACTTCCTGAGAGCTAACTTCAACTTCTTCAAAGACCTGCTTAGAGGAATCCCATGGGTAGGGCTCTAGAAGGGAGTACAAGAGAGTTGATCAATATTCAGCATCACTTCCTCCAAGCTCAAGACCAGTGTATCCCCATGAGCAAAAAACTGAGCAAAGACAGCAGGAGACCTGCATGGATGAACAGTGAGCATCTACCAAATCGTAAACAGAAGACAAATATTTCTGGGATGTGGCAAAAGGGACAGGCCATGTCAGAAGACCATAGGAATGCTGTCAGATATGCAGGGATGTGATGAGGAAAGCCAAGGCCCACCTGGAACTGAGTCCACTAAAGGATATCGAGGACAACAAAAAGGGCTTCAATAAGTACCTCAGCAGCAAAAGGAAGATTAAGGGAAATGTAGGGCTGCTGCTGAATCAGATGTGTAACCTGGTGGTGGAAGACACAGAGCATGTGGAATTACTGAATGCCTTCTTTGCCTCAGTCTTTACTGTTGAGGCCAGCCCTCAGTAAACTCAGACACTGGAGGTAAGAGAAGAAGGCTGGAGAAAGGAAGACTTCCCCTTGGCTGCAGAGGGTTGGGTAGAGATTGGCGAGGCAGATTTAATGCCATAAATCCACGGGCCCTGATGGGGTGCACCCACAGGTGCTGAGGGAGCTGGCAGATGTTGCTGCTAAAGCACTCTCCATCATCTTTGAAAAATCATGGAGAACATGAGAGGTGCCGACGACCAGAGAAAAGCCAGCGTTACTTCCCATTCAAAAAGGGCAAGAAGGAGGACCCGGGAAACCACAGG
>NW_020957792.1:1104-3752 GCF_003031625.1 Empidonax traillii | reverse complement strand
GGTTTCATTGGGAAGTGTTACCAGCAGGCTGAGAGAGGTAATCCTGCTTCTCTACTCGGCCCTAGCGAGGCCACATCTGGAGTGTCGTGTCCAGTTCTGGGCTTTTCAGTACCAGAGAGACGTGGAGGTACTGCAGAGAGTCCAGTGGAGGGCCACAATGATGATCAGGGGTCTGGAGCATCTCTCTTATGAGGAGAGACTGTGGGAGCTGGGCCACTTTAGTCTGGAGAAGTGAAGACTGAGAGGGGATCTCATTAATACATACAAATCTCCCAAAGGTGGATCTTAAAAGGTCGTGCCAGACTCTTTGGTGGTGCCCAGTGACAGGACATGGAGCAATGACCGTAAACTAAAAGACAAGAAGTTTCCACTGTAACACGAAGAGGAATTTTTTACAGGTGGCAGAGGGTGGCAGAGCACTGGAACAGGTTGTTCAGGGAGGCTGTGGAGTCTCCCTCTTTGGAGACATTCAAAACCCGCCTGGATGTGTTCCTATGTCACCTGCTCTAGGTGATCCTGCCTTGGCAGGGAGTTTGGACTATTGTTAGGGTTGTAATGGACCTTAAATATCATCTATTTCCAATCCCTCTGTCCTGAGCGGGAACACCTTCCACTAGACTGGTTTGCTCAGAACCCCATCTAACCTTAGCCTTGGGCATTTCTAGAGTCTCTGTGGCTGACTTATAAAGTGAGCTCCTATTAATCAGCTATATGTGAGTGTCTAACTCCTGTGCTGTTTTTGTCCCTTGCAGACATCACCATTGGCAACACCTACCCACTGGGCTCTATAAAAAGAACAAGAAGCCCTTGCCTTCTGTTGAAGTATTGTGGAGTACTCCCTTTATCCCTTCACTTTTCCCAAAGTCTCATTTAAGTCAAAAGAAGTGTACAAGAGGGCAGAGATGGCATCTTGACTATCAAGTATGAAAAATAGAATAAGAACCATGGCTTAGATAATGTATGTGTGAGAGTTGGGTAATGGAGAAAAGAAAAATTATTGGTTTTCACAAGGGGAGCCTGACAAGAACAACAATGCGGTGGTATAGTCATGAGGGCTGTGTGAAGGTGGCATGAAGGTCTATCTGAAGCCACTTAGTGTAGTGAAGGCAAGCAGCATTTTCTTGCACTTTTGGAGACTGAGATGAGATTTAATCAGAGAATACATGGGCCACAGAAGCACAGTCAGGGTCTTGGATTTTACTCACTTTCTGGATTGAAAAAGGTTCTGGGAAACCAGACCCTTGACGTGAAGCACGCATGCACAGGAGAGGGGTATCACTTACATAACGGCAAAGATTGCACCTGTCCAGGCCAGGAGCAGCTAGTTACGCCAGGAGAATGCTGTGAAAGGCGGTATCAGAGGCTTTACTGAAGTCTGAGTAGACAACATCCAGAGCCTTTTTCTCATCCATTAACCAGGACACCTTGTCATAGAAGGAGATCAGGTAGATCAAGCAGGACCTGGGACCTGACTTTCACAAACCTATGCTGACTGGGCTTGATCTTCTAGTTGTCTGCACTTGCGACATGTTGACGATCCAGAAGGTCTGCTCCATGACCTTCCCTGGCACTGAGGTCAGGCCAACAGGCCTGTAGTTCCCCAGATCCTCCTTCCAGCCTTTCCTGTAGCTGGGCATCACATTTGCTAACATCCAGTTTTCTGGGACTTCTTCGGTTAGCTAGGACTGCTGGTAAATAATGCAGAGTGGCTTGGTGAAGTCTTTTACCAGCTCCTGCAGTACCCATCCTGACATGGAACTCTACCAGTAAACTTCTTTCCCCACCTATGCCTTTTTATTGTTGATTTAAATCACAAATGTGATTGAAATGCCCAACTCACATTTGGGATGTCTGTGTGTGGAATTTTTCAGAAACAAAAGATCAGAGGTTTTCAAAGAGCAGCCTGCACTTCTATAAATGCCTTCTATCTCCAGAATGAACCAAAGCAGTTAGATAGCTTTGTGTCTGCCTGTGACTAAACTGTGGGCTCACTGGTGTTCTCTTAAGGCAGGCAAGGAGAGGCAGTCACCATGTGAGGTTTGTCAAGGAATCCTTAGAAACTTTCTGTTCTATCAGCAAAACTATTCTTGCTCAGACAAGGCTAATGATTTCCACAGTAACTGTTACCCCTGGATTCTGTACAACTTCTGAAAAAAACCTCAAACTAATAAGAAAGCACAGAAACTACTTATATTTGCTTCTTAAAAGCATGTACTCTGTCAAATCTGTAAAACTTGCCTACCTTTGTAAGAGGAAAAACCAGAGAATGAACAGTTAACGATTGCATTGCAAGTTTTTCTGTCCTTTGGGCAATACTGGTAAGAAAACATACCCAATGAGAAAGTATCAAGGCATAGTGGAAAAATGCTACCAGCTGTTAGAGGGCTACTAAAGACTCTTGTTATGTGTGGCTAAACACAGAGAGAATTAAATGATGGAGTGTATGAGAATAACTGCACGGAGTGTGAGGCAAGGAAACACTGATTCATAACCAGGGTTCTCTAGTAACATTTCACTAAGTGTTGCAACTGCAAGATCCCTTGATAAGGTCTGAGAGTTGCAGGCAGCACCACTTTTCGTGGTGTCTTGGATATAAGTTACCACCAGTTTATCAGCAGATCAATCTCTCTGTAATCTCTGCTGCAGGT
>NW_020957792.1:0-1083 GCF_003031625.1 Empidonax traillii | reverse complement strand
CACGGGCCCTGATGGGGTGCACCCACAGGTGCTGAGGGAGCTGGCAGATGTTGCTGCTAAAGCACTCTCCATCATCTTTGAAAAATCATGGAGAACATGAGAGGTGCCGACGACCAGAGAAAAGCCAGCGTTACTTCCCATTCAAAAAGGGCAAGAAGGAGGACCCGGGAAACCACAGGCCAATCAGTCTGACCCCAGTCCCTGGCAAGGTGATGGAACAGATCATTCTGGAGGTCATCCCAAAGCATGTAGAAGACAAGAAGGTCATCAGGAATAGTCAGCATGGATTCACAGAGGGGAAATCCTGCTTGACCAATCTGATAGCCTTCTGCGATGGCATGGCAGGAGGGGTCGATGAGGGCATGTTATCTACCTTGACTTCAGGCTTCCGACACTCCTCCCACAACATCCTCATAGGTAAGCTCAGGACATGTGGGTTAGATGAACAGACAGTGAGGTGGATCAAGAACTGTCTAATGGCAGAGCTCAGAATGTTGTGATGAGTGGAGCAGAATCCAGTTGGGATCCCCAGGGATCAACACTGGGTCCAGCCTTATTCAACTTCTTTATTAACAGCCTGGATGAAGGGATTGAGTGCACCCTCAGCAAGTTTGCTGATGACATTAAACTGGGGCCAGTGGCTGATACACCTGAAGGCCGTGCTGCATTCAGTGGGACCTTGATAGGCTGGAGAGCTGGGTAGAGAGAAACCTAATGAGGTTCAATAAGGCCAAGTTTACAGTCCTGCACCTGGGGAGGAATAACCCCAAGTACCAATACAGCTGGAGACTGACCAGTCCCAGAGCAGCTCTGCAGAGAAGGACCTGGGAGTCTTGGTGGATGACAAATTGACAGCTGTGAGCCCTTGCAGCCAGGAGGGCCAGTGGTATCCTGGGTTTCATTGGGAAGTGTTACCAGCAGGCTGAGAGAGGTAATCCTGCTTCTCTACTCGGCCCTAGCGAGGCCACATCTGGAGTGTCGTGTCCAGTTCTGGGCTTTTCAGTACCAGAGAGACGTGGAGGTACTGCAGAGAGTCCAGTGGAGGGCCACAATGATGATCAGGGGTCTGGAGCATCTCTCTTA
>NW_020957791.1:30254-31765 GCF_003031625.1 Empidonax traillii | reverse complement strand
ACCAGCAGCTCTGCCCCTCACCCTCCTGGAGCCCCAGAGTGGCCAGTGGGCCACAAGTCCCCCCTGGGGGGTGGGCACAGGGGGCAGAGCAAATCAAAGGAGCCCCATGCAGCCATGGCGTGGTTGGACCCTCCATCTGGGCACGGGGAAGCTGCACTGGCACCAGACTGCGGGTGGGACCTGCACTTCTCTCTCTTTCCTTACTTCTTCTTATTCTCTCAATCTCTCATAATATTTTAGGAAACTTAAAACTGGATGGGTTGGGTTTTTGCTGACTTGTTTGGGTTGGCCTGTGCTCAGTCAATGCTTTGGGGAATGCTCTATTCTAGTGGAATGTTGCCCTTTCACCTTTTGCCAAGCTCCCTTCTTTTCTGAAGTTTACCAGTAAAAGTGTGTTTTTTGACCTCCTGAGAGGTCAAAAGTGTGTTGCATCTTTTCTACTATACTGTCTCAAGTTACTTAAAGAACTGAAGTCGTTTTTCAAATATCTGGAGGGTGGATATTGTTGATGCCTTGTATATTTTTTAAAGGAAAACCCCTTTGATGAGCTCAAAACTCAAACCTGGGGTCTTACAGTTACCATCCCTGGAAGTGTTCAGAAAACATCGAGCTGTGGCACTTGGGGACATGGTTCAGTGGTGAAGATGCCAGTGTTGGGTTAATGGTTGCACTCCATGATCTCAGAAGTCTTTTCCTACCTTAACAATTCTGTGATTCTGTGGGGACTCAACCACTTTCCTGGACATTCTGTTCCAATATTTGATAACCCTCAGTCATCCCGTTGATGCTGCAGCCAAAGAAACTCATGGAATGAAGGGGCCATTGTGACCCTGCAGGGCCTCAGGGAACCTTGTCTGTTGAGAAACACAAAGGGATGTGTGGGAGGGTTTCACTGGTAACCAGGAGAATTTTGGAGAGGGACCTTTACACACCCAGATCCTGATGTGTCCACACATCTCTGCCTGGGTGTGGGTGTGAACTGACTGTGGTGTGAGTGTTCTTATTGGGAATCTATAATTCAGTCCCTGTTCAATTGCAGTAAATGCTACTGAATCCCTGTTAAAAGGGAATGTTGAAAATGTTGAAAGTTGGTCAGTGATTAGGTGCTACTAATCTCTTTTGCCCCCTTTAGTTTGTGTCCAAATGCTTTGCACCCTGACCCTTTTGCATCCCAAGGCTCTGTAGAAATCATTCCCTGTCATAGAAAAGTTATATTTTTGTGACTTCCACTTTAAAATCTTCCTCATTAGTTACACTACAAAACAACTCCAATTAGCTGTAGGAATCTTGAAGACATAAAGACAATTAAAAGAAGTGAAAGGATTTGTTTTTCTCTATTTTAATGAGCCCCACAGTGTGTTTAGAGACAAGTCCATCATCCTGAGGTACTGAGAGAAGATTGAAGAAGCTGCTCAAGAAGTCAGAAGCCAAACTGCCAGTGCCTTGAAGCATTGCTGGGCCCCACTGAGGGCAGGCACTGACAAAGCCTCCCCAGGGACTCCTGAGAGCAG
>NW_020957791.1:23143-24417 GCF_003031625.1 Empidonax traillii | reverse complement strand
AAAGCCAGCCAGGCTTTTCTCAGCAGCTGAGCTGCTGCCCAGAGCCTTTGGCTCCCTGCACTCAGGGCCTCCAAGGAGCTGCTGCAGAGTCCCTGGGGAGGCTTTGTCAGGAGGGGCCCTCGGGGGGCTCCTTAAGGCTTCAAGGGCCTGCAGGATTTTCAGAGCAATTGGGGGTTTGCTTTTGGTTTTTGCATCTCTGAGAGGTTTGTGCAGCCATGGCCTCCAATTATCTGCTGTAACGAGTCCCGTGAGAGACTCTGTTAGTTGTGACACCCAGTGGGCTCATTAATGTTTCAAGAGACACAAGATTTATTAAAACACTTCTTTTTGACACTGAGTCTTTGACAGGCTTGTTCAGTCCTGGCCTTCAATTATCTGCTCTAATGAGTCCCCTGAGAGACTCTGTCAGTTGTGACACCCACTGTAGCTCATAAATGTTTTAAGGCACTCAAGGTAAATTTGTTTAGACATTTCTTTTTGACACTGAGTCTTTGAGAGGTTTGTTCAGTTATGGCCTCCAATTATTTGCTCTAAGGAGTCCCTTGAGAGCCTTTGTCAGGAATGGCCCTCAGTGGGGCTTGTTAAAGCTTCAAGGTACTAGAGGTTTGTTAAGATACTTTGCCTTTTCCTTTGACTCTGAGTTTTGAAAAGGTTTGTGCAATCATGGCCCCTGATTCTCTGTATTAATTAGTCCCTGGAGAGACTTTGTCAGTAGTGACACTCAGTGGGGCTCATTAATGCTTCAAGGTACTCAAGGGTTTTGAAGGAACTTTACCTTTTGAAAGTGAGTTTTTGAGAGGTTTGTTCAGTTATGGCCTCCAATTATCTGCTTTAATGAGTCCCTTGGGATTCTCAATCAGTAGTGACACTCAGTGGGGCTCATTGATGCTTCAAGGCACTCAAGGTATAATTAATAAGACACTTCTTTTTGACACTGAGTCTTTGAGAGGTTTGTTCAGTCATGGTCTCCAATTCTCTCCTCCACTGAGTCCATGAGGAGCCTGTTTTGGGAATGGCCCTCAGGGGGACCCAATAATGCTTCCACATACTTTGGGTTTTCCTTCTGACTTTCCCTTATGGACAGGTTTGTACAATCTCCCCTCAGTCCCTGAGCTTCAAGGACTCAGCACCAAAAGCCCCCCGGGGCTCCCTCAGATAAAGCAAGTCCTGACAAACCATGGCCCTTCCTGTGATTTCCCTCTAGTCTGGACAGTAAATTAGGAATGTTGTCTCATGGAATCAGGGGACCATTGTGACACTGCCCAGAGCCTTTG
>NW_020957791.1:18597-21066 GCF_003031625.1 Empidonax traillii | reverse complement strand
GGGGGACTTGTGGCCCACTGGCCACTCTGGGGCTCCAGGAGGGTGAGGGGCAGAGCTGCTGGTGTGCTGGAGCCAGTGTGGGGCTGGGTTAGGGGCTCCAGGCTGTGGGATGGGGCAGTGCTCCCGGGCTGCTTTGGACTGACAGCAGCTCCAGGGCTGCCCAAGGAGGCTCCAAGGGCTGGGAATGGATTAGGGCACCACCTCACCTTTGGCAAATTCCACCTGTCCCTTCCCCATCCACACACACACTGGAGTTGTTCTGAGTCAAGAATTATCCCAATAATCCGGTATCTCACAGGTTTCTTTATTCCATGAGGTTCCACGCTGTCACAGTGGTCCCTTATGCTCCATAGGCCCTGCACTGTCACCATGGTCTTGATTGCAGAAGATTCCAACATGTCCCAGTGGTCCTGAGGGTTCCATGAGGTTCTGTGGTGTCCCAATTGCACAGTGATTCCATCAGGTCCAGAGTGTCCCAGCACTCCTTTGAATCCAGGAGGCCCTGCAGTGTCACAATGGCCCTTGGTGCTGTGAGGTTGCCCAGGGTCACAATGGCCTCTTTGACTCCACATGGCCCTGCAGGGTCACAGTGTCACACTCTCACAGTGTCACACTGTCACAGTGTCACAGTGTCACAGTGTCACAATGTCACAGTGTCACAGTGTCACAATGTTACAGTGTCACAGTGTCACAGTGTCACGATGTCACAATGTCACGATGTCACAATGTCACAGTGTCACAGTGTCACACTCTCACAGTGTCACAGTGTCACAGTGTCACAGTGTCACAATGTCACAGTGTCACAGTGTCACAATGTCACAATGTTACAGTGTCACAGTGTCACGATGTCACAATGTCACAGTGTCACAGTGTCACAATGTCACAGTGTCACAGTGTCACAGTGTCACAGTGTCACAATGCCCCCTTGATTCCAGGAGGTTCAGCACCTTCCCGGGACTCCTTTGGTTCTGTGACACCCTGGAGTGTCATCAAGGCCCCTGGATTCTGTGAGCTGCCCCAGTGGCCAAGGGCCTTTGGCTCCATAAGGCCTTGCACTGTGGCAATGGCCCTTGGATTCCAGGAGGTTCCAAAGTGTCACAATGGCCCTGATACCAAAAGGGGGCAGAAACAAACACCTCCACCCCAATTTGTAAGTGATAAGAAGCAGGAATTGTTCTTTGTTCAGCACTGGATGTTGGCAGGGAAGCTCCTCTAACCCAAGGTGCCAAATGACAGATGGACAGGGCTTCTTATTGCACACTCTGGTTACATATTCATTAGATGTGCAGGTTTGCTTAATACATATTCATATTCAATACACAGTCACCCCTTGGAGGTCCTTCTTTGGTCCTTCCAGGCTTCCTCTGTTGCCTTGCCCTCAGTTCTTGAGCAGGCCCATCGTCATCCTGTTCCACTACAAAAAAATGTTATGTTTGTTCTTCACCTTATCTGGGGCACAGAGCTTATTTACATCCTGTTAGTTTGAGTTACATCCCTGATCTGATTCTCCAGGACTTCTCTAATAGTACATTGTTCCACATTTGGGCATTCTTTGAGTTACCTATTTCTCCCATCACCATCCCATGGCATGTGCAGGACACCCAGGGGATCAGGCCCAGCCAGCGTGGGGTTGGGAAAGGCAGATCCTGCCTGACCAACCTGGTCTCCTTCTGTGACAAGTGACCCCCTCAGCAGCTGAGGGATGTGGGACTTCTTGGGTTTAATGCCTGTTTAGCATTTGGCTGTTTTGTTTTCATAGTTTTCTCCTATGTGCAGATCTTCAGGGCTGTGCTGAGGATCCCCTCTGAGCAGGGACGGAACAAAGCCTTTTCCACGTGCCTCCCTCACCTCGTCGTGGTCTCCCTCTTTGTCAGCACTGCCACATTTGCCCACCTGAAGCCCCCTTCCATCTCCTCCCCATCCCTGGATCTGGCCCTGTCAGTTCTGTACTCGGTGGTGCCTCCAGCCCTGAACCCCCTCATCTACAGCCTGAGGAACCAGGAGCTTAGGGATGCCCTGAAGAAACTGATAACTGGGTGCTTTTCAGGAACAATAAAGTCCCTGTGTTCTGGTGTGTAGCATTCAAAGGACTCTGTAATGGCCCAGACTTTCTTATCAGCTTTTTCATGGAGGTCATCGGGTTCTTCGCGCAATAAATTTATGTGCAAAAAATATTATTATGCATCTGCCTTCTAATTTTGTGTCTACCCATTGAATTTGACCCAGAGATGTTAAAATGTTGAGTTGTGCACTCTATTTTAACAAAATAAAGGACCCTGCAATGCCTTCTTTGTCCAAGACCCTTCTTCTCAGCTGTTCCTAAAGGACAGCACACTGCAGGACAGGGGGGATTGGCAAAGGCCAAGGGCACAAGAATCCCAGCACAGCAGCACTGCCAGGGAGCAGCAGAGCTTGGGCTTTGCAGAGCTGCTCTTTCCACTTCCACACTGGCCTTGTGAGCCCCTTTCT
>NW_020957791.1:13668-15967 GCF_003031625.1 Empidonax traillii | reverse complement strand
AACAAATTATTTTCCTTCCTTTAATTATCTTCACGTCTTCAAGACTTAACTAATTGGAGTTGTTTTGTAGTTTAGCCTAGGAGGAAAATTTTAAAGTGAACCTCCCAAAAAATTTTTTTTCTATTAAAGGGAATGATTTACACAGAGCCTTGGAATGCAAGATTGTCAGGGTACAAAGGATTTGGACACAAAATAAGGGGGCAACACAGATTAGTAACATTTTATTATTGAACAACTTAACAATTATCAAGTGATTCAACGGCATTTTCTACAATTTACAGTTACTGAGTTACAGATTCCCAATAACAACACTTACACCACAGTCAATTCACACCCACACCCAGGCAGAGATGTGTGGACACACCAAGATCTGGGTGTGTAAAGGTCCCTCTCCAAAACTCTCCTGGTTGTCAGTGAAACACCCCCACACATCCCTTTTTGTTTCCCAGCAGAGAAGGGTCACAGCTGGAGGAGTGTTTGTTGAGGGGCATCAGAATTGTCCTGGGCATCAGCGACGCTCTTTGGAGTGTTGCAAACTGGAGGGTTCCCGAGCTCCAAGAGGCTGCGAGAGGTGTCCCACTGAGAGGGAGGTGCTGGGAGCTCCCAGGGCCTCCCTCAGCACTGCTGGCTGTGGGCTCACAAGAGCACTGGCTTTAGTTATCTGCTGAATTTTCATTCTCAGTAATGACTGGAGTTTCCAAAATATTTGGGAATTGTATCCAAACTGTTCCATTTGGGTTATGTTTCAGGTAGAGAATGTTTCAAGGCTTTCATGGGGTGACTCATTATCTTGTGTTCCCCAGCTCTCACACCAACCTAAGTCAGCCAATGTGTCCCAAGGTTCGACACATCCAATGCAATAGAAATCCCTCCCCCTGCATTACAAACCATTTTGAATTTATGAGGTGTTCAAGTGGAGCAGGAAAATGAACAACAACTTTACTAAAACAAAGAACCATCAAGAATAAAGCAAGGATCCTGCAGTTACAGAGAAAACATCCCTCCAATGCTTCTGTCCCCTCTGGCTGCTGAGGTGGCAGCGCAGGCCTGAGGCCTGTTTCTGCTCTGCTCTCATAATACCTAAAAAATGGTCAGAGAATACAAACAATGCCAGCTCTCTCTGGTGAGTTACTGCTGGTGTCAAGATGCTGTTTTTAATGCTGAATTCTGCTAAACCCAAAATGCTTCATGAAACTTCCAAAACATCACCTTCTTCTTGAAGCAGGATTGGACAGATCAGCTGCTCCCTGGTCTGGAAATATGTCTGGCAGTCAAAGCCTTTCTAACTATAAAAGCCCTGTCCAACTTTCATGTGGCAGATTCTTCCCCAGACTTCCTTGAAGTGTGTGGAGCTTCTCCCATGAAGCAGGGACAGCTCTTCATGGTCACTGCCCAGGGGTTGAGTGAAAGGGAGAGAACTACCCCCTGTCCTTGTGGGTTGAGTTACCTCAATCTCTACTTCAGGATTGTTTCTCTTTGCTGCCCTTGATCCAATTGCTTTAATAGAATGACTTTGATAGACTGCACTGTCCAATCGTACACTATACTGCTAGGAGGTTTCTGCTTTTATATTGTGCAGTAAATAATTCTGTTTAATTTCTTGTTCACTTGACTGATCAATTTTCTGTACATGTGTCATAATAAATAATTAATTTTATAAAAATATTTCCTGATTTGAAACCACCAAAACCTGCAGGAGAAATTGATTGAATCACATTTCTATAATTCCTTCAATTTAAACCCCAATCTGAGCCTGAGGTTGGATCCAGCCACAACCAGGCTCCTCTCTGAGCAGGAATTTAGAAAGCAAGGGGGTCCTTTCTGCCCCTCGCAGCTCAACAAGAGGCTTCTCCCAGAAACTTTGTCCAAGCCCTCCAGCCCCACCCCCAAGCCGTGACACACGGGCATGTCTTGTCCATGCAGGGCAAACATGGACTGCTGAGCTGGTCATTTCTGTCCCTCCTTGGAGGGAAGAACAACCTCCCTGCCCTGGGCTGAGAGGCCAGTGCTGGGAAACCCCCGGGCTGTGCAAGGGCACTGCTGGGTGCCCCCACCCTGAGCCCTCCCACACTTGTGCTGCTCCTGCTGTTTTCCTCTGCAGGGCCTTGTATTGGGCACAGCCTGCAGAGCCAACTGGAGAGGAGATGGAAGCTGTCAGGCCCTGCCCTGAGGAGATGCCCCTGCAGGATGGCAGTGCTGCTGCAGAGGTCAGCTCTGTGCCAGCAGTGCCCGTGGCTGTCCCTGCCTGCAGTCACTGCCCAGTCCTGCAGCAGGACTGGCCCCGACTGCCCGAGCACTG
>NW_020957791.1:10972-12019 GCF_003031625.1 Empidonax traillii | reverse complement strand
AGCCCAGGTCTGTGAGGGAGAGGTGCAGCAGGAAGAAGTCCCTGGGGGTGTGCAGGTGCTGGTCGCAGGCTACGGCGCTGAGGATGAGGCCGTTGCCCAGGAGGGCAGCCAGGGAGATGCCCAGGAAGAGCCAGAAGTGCAGCAGCTGCAGCTCCCACCTGTCTGAGAATGCCAGGAGCAGGAACTGGGACACAGAGCTGCTGTTGCACATTGGTTGTTCCTAAGCACAGGGTCTGCTCAGGAAAGGAAACAGAGGAAAGAGTTAAGACAGAGCTCTGGGAAAAAGAAACTCCATTTTCAAAACAAATCAATCTGTCAAATGTCACGAAATGCACACCAAGGAGTCAGTTTTGCTCTGCTGCAGTGCAACATGGAACTTTTCTGGTAGAGCTCTCACACACACAAGGAATGTCGGATGTAATAAACCCTGAAAACAAAAGCTTCATCTCTTCCCCCATGACTCAGAAGAGCTTGGGTTGCAGAGCAGAAGCTTCGTCTCTCCTTAGAATAATTGTACCTGTGTTTTTTTTTAATTTTTAGCATCACACCTGAGGAAGTTTCTTTTCCAGTGCAGGAATCCTCTTTTCCATGGCCCAGCACTCAATGCCCAGCAGAGCTGCAGAAAAGGGCCCCCAGAGCTGCCTGAATGCCCCCTCCCCCAGGCCCTGGGGGCATTTGCCCTCCACTCCCTGCCCAGGGCTCTGCTGCCTGGAGCTGTCCGTGCCAGCAGCTGCTTCCCTGGGCCCAGGGCTGGGCCCTGCAAGTGCTGCCAGAGCCCATCCCAGCCCTGGGGGCTCAGCTCTGCCCTGCAGAGCCCTCCCAGCAGCACAGGGCACTGCCCAGGGGCAGCTCTGCCTGGGCAGGCTCTGATGGCAAAGTCACAGCAACCCTGGGGAGGCTGGAAAAGTGACACTGGTGCTGTCTCTAAGAGAGTATTCATGTCTGATACTCTCAGATTCAATTGCCTCTAATCAAACAGAGTTCAAGCTTCAGTGTTTTTTTTCCTCTGCTCAGAGATTAATTTCTCTATCGAAGTGAGCACCCAGA
>NW_020957791.1:6215-9479 GCF_003031625.1 Empidonax traillii | reverse complement strand
CCTGTGCCCTGGGTGCTGCAGGCAGTGCCCTCAGCCCTGCTGGGCTGTGCAGAGGAGCTGCTCAGCAGCAGAGCTGTGTCTTTGGAGCTGTTCTTGGTTGCCAGGAGCTCCCTGTGTGCCAGGAGCCCAGCCCAGCTCAGCAGCACAGCAACAGCCCCAGGCATTTCATCAGCCTTGGGGGCTTTGGGGATGAGTCCCTGAACATCAGACCCTGAGGAGAGTTGAGGAACCTCTTGAGAAACCAAAGTGAGATTCAAACTGTAAAGTTTCTTGTAGTGTTAATGGGTCCCACTGAGGGATACAACTGAAAAATATCTTGTTAGACCACAAACCTTGAAACTTTGATGAGAGATCAGAGAATCACAAAATCATCAAGGTTTGAAGAGACCTTTAATATCTTTTTGTCCTACTGTCAACCAGAACCACCATAATCATTCTTTAACCATATACAGATGCTATCTGAATGCTTCCAGAGACTCAGTGACTTTTCTAGGAATCTTTTTCCAGGACCTAAACATTTAGTGAAAATGAATCTAGAGGCTCAAGATGCACTCTTTCTAAAAATGGTACTAAAACAATCAAAGATTGTCAAGAAATATTAAGGTCCCTCAAAGATCCCACTCCAATGGACATGGTTAAGGTGTCTCCCAGTGTAGGATCCAACCGGTACAAAAAATCCCTACTAACTGAAATCCTGGCAGTGCAACAACAACAGAAGGAGGCTCTGTGTCACCACTGCTGGAAAATACATTTTAACTGGGACTGTTCCATCTAATAATACAGGGTTAACAGTTATCCCACAATCAGTGATTGTAGATAACCGTAAGGCACTAGAAGTGACTGTAAAAGCTCTTTTTCCACTCTTGGAGCAAGACACAGAAACACCCATTGCCAATTTAACCCCCATTGCTGTAGGGGGGACACTTTGGACTCTGTACTGATGGTCCAGTGGTCACAGTCCAATTTACTCCATCAGCCATTGTGAACCTGCAGGGTATTTTTTCCCAACACTGACCAAAGTGTTTGAGTTCAAGGTCTTACAGACACAGGAGCAGACGTCACGATCTTTGCAGAGAGCGACTGCCTGAAGGAATGGAGCACTACGGAGCCCTGCATCGACATCAAAGGGGTAGGAGGAGCCCAGACACCGCTCCAAAGTGTCTCCACTTTACTGATTGAAGGACCAGAAGGTAAAACTGCCTCAGCAAAGCCCTCTGTCCTTAATATCCCAATGACCCTCTGGGGCAGAGATATGATAGGACAATGGGAAGTCCAACCAACTACCTCAAATTTAGTTTAAAGGCCACTGGTGAGTTGCAATCTCCTCATCCCTCTGTTTACCAAAGAGTCGTTTCAGATGTGTTATCACCAACCCATCGACAGTGTCCCGATGCCATCGTATCTCACTCGAGGGACGATCTCTTGCTGGCAGCGCAATCTGAGGGACAACTCCTGCAAGTGCATTTATCTGTGAAAACTGCACTATTGACACATGGTCTGAAATTGCACCAGGGAAAGGGCAAGTGACAGTTCCATGGAAATACCTTGGATTTCAAATTAAGAACACCACTATTCAGCCCCAGACTGTTACTTTACCCACTGACATCCACACCTTAAATGATTTGCAGTCGCTACTGGGCTTTATCAAGTGGGTTAGGCCTCTGTTAGGTGGAACAACAGACCCCCTGAAACCGCTCTTTCAGCTCCTGAATGGGGAGACAGATTTAACCTGCCCTCGACGCTTAACACTGGCAACCCTGGCAGTATTAAAGGAAATAAATCAAAGACTGACTTCCTGTCAGAGTAAAAGAAAAGTGTGTGGGGTACCTGTTTTTATCGTGTAATAGGACAATTAGATGTAAAAGGCAAAGACTTTCTGATATGGGAATGGGGCTTTTTAAGCTTCCAGTTTTCCAAACCCATTCCTCCATATCCTGAGATGCTCTCCAAAGTCTGCCACAAAAGGAGATTGCGGCTCTGGGAGCTCTTGGGGAGGGATTCAGATGTTATCTATGTTCTTCTGTCTACTGTTCAACTAACTCAACTGCAGATTCATAGCTCTGATTTTCAGTTACCCATTGCTGATTGCAGGGGTCAATTTTCAGTTCACCTTCCATCTATTCCTTTTTTGCAGCTGCTGGCTCTTACTCAGCCAGAGCTAACACACAACTATTCTCCTGTTCCACTAACAAGTGCTAGAACTGTGCTCACAGATGGTTCTGGCAGAACGTCTAAGGCAGCAGTCACCTGGCTCAGAGCAGGAAAATGGGAATATGACACACACAAGGTAAGAGGTTCCTCTCAGATAGCAGAGCTCTCTGCAGTCATACCTGCATTTACATTATTTCCAGAGTCTTTCAACATTGTTTCCCATTCAGCCTCTGTCGTCAGAGCAGTCCGACAAATTGAGAATTGGTACTTTAAAGATATCTCCAATTACAATTAGCTCATATGTTCTAATCATTACTGTATGAAATTAGTCATCATAAACACAAATTCCACACAATCCACATTCATTCTCACACTTCTCTCCCAGGCCCATCCCAGCAGGAAATCATGAGGCAGATCAAATAGCTGATACAGGGCACCTTGCCCAAACTGCAGTAGTTCCAAACAATTTTGAAAAAGCAAAGCTGCCCCACAGCTTTATTCACCAAAATGCAAAATCCCTCAAAAGAACATTCCACCTTACACTATCTCAATTATTTCTGTGTGCCCTGACTGCCAGAGACTCTCTCCTCTACCATCTAAGGGGATAAACCCTCGTGGAATTAACCCACTTGACATCTGGCAGTCAGGCATAACGCATTATTCACCATTTGGAAAATTAAAATACATCCATGTGTCCATTGACACGTGTTCTGGTGCCATTGCAGCAGCAACACCAGAAGGAGAGAAGGTCCAAGATGTCAAAAAACACCTGATATCTGCAATATCAGTCCTTGGCATCCTCAAAATGATAAAAACAGATAATGGACTGGGACACACTTCTCACTCTTTTAAAGAGTTTTCCAACATGTGGGGCATCTCCCATGTCACAGGGATCCCCTGCTCCCCCACTGGTCAAGCAGTGCCAGAGCGTGCTCATCAAACACTCAAGGATATGTTAACCAAACAACAAAACACCACAATTGGACTGAGATGGTGAGTGTGGGAATGGTTGGGGTTTGGTCGATGTGCTGCTCAAGTCATGCATTGATTTGGGTTTCCTTTCTTGGAGCTGAGGAAGAGAAGAACCCAGGGACTGCAGGAACCCCTGAGCCA
>NW_020957791.1:1128-3032 GCF_003031625.1 Empidonax traillii | reverse complement strand
GAGCTCTTCCTGGCACCCCAGCTGAGTTGGATGTTCAAAGGGAAAGTGACTCCTACACATCATGCTACCGATGCTTCGTGGAGCAAGTGGATTGCTTTGATCATGCAACGTGTTCAACTGGGAACTCGAATCGCCCTGGAATTTTGGAAATCATAACTAGTTGGTCTGAAGGTGAGAAATTCAGTCTGGTAGAGGAGGAGGAAGAGCCAGTGAGCTGAAGAAGCTCTACTATATAACCAGCTGCCAGATGAACAGGCACGCTATGCCCTTTTCACTGATGGTTCTTCCTGTATTGGAGGAAGGGAGTGGAAGTGGAAAGCAGCTGTGTGGAGTCCCACCCAATGGGTGGTGGAAGCCACTGAAGGTAAAAGCGAATCCAGTCACTTTGTGGAACTCAAAACCATCCAGTTGGCATTGGACATCGCAGAGAGAGAAGGATGGCCAAGGCTCTACCTCTACACCGACTGGTGGATGATAGCCAATGCCCTGTGGGGATGGCTAGAACGGGGGAAGAAGATGAATTGGAGGCGTAAAGGAAACCCATCTGGGCTGCTGATTTGTGGTAGGGCATCACTGCCAGAGTGAAGAAGCCAAATGTGAGAGTTCGCCATGTCGATGCCCGTGTGCCCAAGGGTCGAGCTAATGAGGAACAGGCTCATAACAGACAGGCAGACTGAGCTGCAGAGGTTGAGGTGTCACAAGTAGACCTAGACTGGCAGCAAAAGGGAGAGTTGTTCCTAGCTCGATGGGCCCACGATGCTTCAGGCCATCAGGGCTGAGATGCCACCTAGAGATGGGCACGAGACTGAGGGGTGGATTTAACCATGGACACTATTTCCCAGGTTATCCACGATTTGAAACCTGAGCTGCCATTCAACAGGCAAAAAGATTGAAGCCCCTGTGGTATGGTGGACGCTGGGACAAGTATAGATATGGAGAGGCATGGCAGGTTGATTACATCACATTGCCACAGACCCGCCAAGGTAAATGCTCTGTGCTTACCATGGTGGAAGCGACCACTGGGTGGTTGGAGACATATTTGGAACCACATGCAACAGCCCAGAATACCATCCTGGGTCTCAAGAAGCAGGTCCTGTGGAGACATGGCAGTCCAGAGCGAAATGAGTCAGACAATGGGACTCATTTCAAGAATAATCCAGTGGCCACTTGGGCACGGGAGCATGGTATTGAATGGGTGTATCACATTCCATATCATGCCCTGCTGCTGGGAAAGTTGAAAGGTATAATGGGCTGTTAAAAACAACTCTGAAGGCACTAGGTGAGGGAACTTCCAAGAACTGGGATAAGCACTTCACCAAGGCCACCTGGCTGGTTAACACTGGAAGCTCTGTCAATCGAGCTGACCCTGCCCAAGCAGAATCCCTTCCCACTGTAGATGGAGACAAAGTTCCAGCGATCGATCTGAGAGGTATGTTAGGGAAGGCTGTTTGGATTACTCCTCTCTCAGGCCAAGACAAACCCATTCGTGGGATTGTTTTCACTCAAGGGCCCAGAAATACCTGGTGGGTAAGGAGAAAGGATGGAGAGATCCAGTGTGGGCCTCAAGGAAATTTAACCTTGGGGAAAGACTAATCATGTGCTTTGAGTTGTGTTTTGCAGGAAACCAGTCACCAGATGAGAAAGACCTGAACAAGATGATGCTGATATCCAGCCCAGAGCAGAGAACCAGCCCTAAAACCAGAACTGTGATTGTGACCAAAGGGACAAGGATCAGAACTGAGCTGATGCTGATGCTGATCAAGACAATTGCTCCAAAGGAAAAACAGAGACAGTTCCACAAAGTCCCAGGGTCCTTTTGATCCCATGAGGTTCCGCAGTGTCACCTGTTCCCTTTGGTTCCAGGAGGCCCCAGTGGATTCCAATGGCCCCTGGATTCCAGGAGA
>NW_020957791.1:0-1107 GCF_003031625.1 Empidonax traillii | reverse complement strand
AAAAAAAGCAACAAAAAAAGAAGAGCCCCTAACCCCTGTTTCCCAGGAGATGAGTTTCTGAGCCCTTAACAAGAAAACAGGTTCCTTTCTGCTCCTGAAGTGCTCACTTAACAGCTCTGCATGCAGTGGGCAGAGGGGAGGGAAAAAAATTCCTGCTGAGTTTCTAAGAACCAGCAAAACCATGACTGGAACCCTCCAGTTTGCAACACTCCAAAGAGCATCGCTGATGCCCAGGACAATTCTGATCCCCCTCAACAAACACTCCTCCAGCTGTGAGCCTTGTCTGGTGGGAAACACAAAGGGATGTGTGGGAGGGTTTCACTGACAACCAGGAGAATTTTGGAGAGGGACCTTTACACACCCAGATCTTGATGTGTCCACACATCTCTGCCTGGGTGTGGGTGTGAATTGACTGTGGTGTGAGTGTTGTTACTGGGAATCCATAATTCAGTCACATTTCAATTGCACAAATTATATTGAATCACTTGTTAACTGTTAAGTTGGTCAATGATTAAATGCTACTAATCTCTTTTGTCCCCTTTTCTTTCTGTTCAAATCCTTTGCACCCTGACCCTCTTATATCCTGTTATAAGTAAAATGAAACTGAGTTGAAATATAGTAATAAAAATTTTTTGAAGATTTATAGAAAAGGCAAATAATCAAAACAGCGCACTGGGTGGCCGGGGAGATCCCTGCTTCACTCACGGTACGCAAGCACAGTAGGAAAAAACAGTAACTTTTATTCCCTTATCAGTTCCCCTCCCATAGTCATTTGTTATTGGATCTGAGTTTGCAGGTCTGGTTCTGGTTGGTTTCTCTGCAGGCCTGTTCTAGTTGCTAGGTGCTTTCCTGTCCATAGTTTTAATTAGTTTTTAGTCTTTGAGGCCTGGTTACAATGAGCTTTTTATCACGAGGGCGACCACTTGGCTTCTGGAGCTGAAGCTACAGAGGATCTGAAGCCAACTGCATCCCTATGGAAAAGGAGATCCTAGGAGCATATGAAGGCATACAAGCAGCCTCAGAGGTGATTGGTACCAAAGCAGAGCTCTTCCTGGCACCCCAGCTGAGTTGGATGTTCAAAGGGAAAGTGACTCCTACACATCATGC
>NW_020957790.1:19617-21085 GCF_003031625.1 Empidonax traillii | reverse complement strand
TGGATCATGTGTTGCACCACAGCACTGCCCTTGGAGTGAAATTCTTTGAGTCTAATATCCCAAACTCATTCTCCAAAGAATTTCTATTGGTGGGACATGAATTGCCATGTTTTTGGAGAAGCCATTGTAAGAAGGCAAAACATCAATTCAAATAAATTTCCAGCATCTTTGTGTGAGAGTTTCACCAAATGGGTCAATGACAGAGCCTGCCAGGATGAGCTTGCCTCTTGAAGATGGGGGATTCTGTTTTGGGTCTGAGTCTTATGATGGGCAACAGGAAAGCACATTTGGGGACTGTGCAAGGCTTGTCGTGGGATCTCTGGGGAAGAACCAGAGGAAGGGAAATGGTGGGATCGCAGTTGTTTCTGAAGGAACATGTGTGAGACAACAGAGAGAAAAGGGGATGAAAAAGCTCTGAATGACCAAGTATGTATTCTTAGAGACGTCCTGGAGAATTAGGGACTGGAGAAATACAGGGATGTAACTCAAACTAACAGAATGTAAATAAGCTCTGTGTCCCCAGAAAAGGTGAAGAACAAACCTAACAGGTTTTGGTGGTGGAACAGGATGACGATGGGCCTGCTCAAAACTGAGGGCAAGGCAACAGAGGAAGCCTGGAAGGACCAAAGAAGGACCCCCAGGGGGGTAACTATGTGAAGCAAACTAATGAATATGTGTTAAACAAACCTGCACATCTAATGAATATGTAACCAGAGTGTGCAATAAGAAGCCCTGTCCATCTGTCATTTGGCACCTTGGGTTAGAGGAGCTTCCCTGCCAACGTCCAGTGCTGAATAAAGAACAATTCCTGCTCCTTATCACTTACAAATTGGGGTGGAGGTGTTTGTTTCTGCCCCCTTTTGGTATCAGGGCCATTGTGACACTTTGGAACCTCCTGGAATCCAAGGGCCATTGTCACAGTGCAAGGCCTGATGGAGCCAAAGGCCCTTGGCCACTGGGGCAGCTCACAGAATCCAGGGGCCTTGGTGACACTCCAGGGTGTCACAGAACCAAAGGAGTCCTGAGAAGGTGCTGAACCTCCTGGAATCAAGGGGGCACTGTGACACTGTGACACTGTGACACTGTGACACTGTGACACTGTGACATTGTGACACTGTGACACTGTGACACTGTGACACTGGGACATTGTGACACTGTGACACTGTGACACTGTGACACTGGGACACTGGGACACTGGGACACTGGGACATTGTGACCCTGCAGGGCCATGTGCAGACAAAGGGGCCATTGTGACCCTGGGCAACCTCACAGCACCAAGGGCCATTGTGACACTGCAGGGCCTCCTGGATTCAAAGGAGTGCTGGGACACTCTGGACCTGATGGAATCACTGTGCAATTGGGACACCACAGAACCTCATGGAATCCTCAGGACCACTGTGACATAGGGGAATCTTCTGGAATCAAGGGACCATGGTCACAGTGCAGGGCCTATGGAGCATAAGGGACC
>NW_020957790.1:12196-13486 GCF_003031625.1 Empidonax traillii | reverse complement strand
GTGTATTAAAAGTTGGTTAAAGTTAATATATTTATTTAACAGTAATAGTTGGTTCATAATGCTTTGTATAAAGAGATAGTGTATCTACAGTTATAAATCTTGCTGTGAGATATAAGTCTATTTTGTTCTATGATTTTGGCATTATAGGTGACAATAATTTGGTAACTAAAATTCTCTTATGTTAAAAAATGTTGTTTTCCTAAGGTCATAATGTCATCCCTCAGGACAGGATAAGAGACAAAGGACTTTTCTTATTTATGTGAGTGCTCTGTTTCTGCTTTAGAGAGTTGTTTGTTGTGTGGAGATATCAGTCCTGTCTTTGAGTATGCTCAGTTGAATTAGTTTTGTGTGATGGTCTGATTTGTTTTGGTTTGAATATACTGTTAAATTTTTGCGACTAAGTTTTATAGCAGCAGTGCTGATAAAGTGTTTAGCTTTAGAGGGAAACAAGATTTGTAAAGAACACAAGCAAAAATTGTAATGATTGTTTAGTGACAAAAGCAAAGAATTGGAATAAAAATTGGTTTGCTTTGGCTCTCAAGCTTAGTTTAGTTTTATTAACTAGGATTACTTCTTTTCTAACTTCTAAGCCAATGATTTTTGGCAAGGTAGAGGTAAAGCATTGGCTTTTATAATGGAAAGTCTTGGTTTAGCCAACACAGAAATTTTCATAAACAATATTCTTTGTGTGATTGGAAGGAATATTTTTTTAGTAGGGGTCATACCAGATAATTTTACAGTTAAATTTTATGAAAAAGTGTTTAGATTATAATAAAAATTATTCAGATTGATGATATTTAGATGGCCAATTAATTTGCTACTTGCTTTCTTTCTCTTTGCACTAATAATTTGAATAAGCTTGTGAATATTTTTTTTAGTTGTGTTGGCTTATATTAGTCTTTCATATTATCAGGACTTCTAATTTTTTAAAAAAATCAATATTGCTTATTAATATTGTTTAGATAACTAAGTTACAGGTGCAGCACAAGAATGAAGTAAAGTTTTCAAACGGATTTTTTTTAGGTGTCATTATAAATATCAACATGAAAGAAATAGAGTAACTAAACTGATCTATTTTTAGTAGCTTAATGGGTAATTTTGCAAAGGTCAGTTAGTAGGACAACTCTTTCTTATTCGATTTGATGTTATAATATTCAACTAGGAAAAGAATGAAAACATAAAAAGTTGAACTTCTTTCACTCTTCCTTGAAGATTTTTTTCAGCCTTATATTTAATCACAACTTTGCAGCAAATCAGGCAGGTCAGCGGTGACTGCCAATGCTACTTTTC
>NW_020957790.1:4424-5413 GCF_003031625.1 Empidonax traillii | reverse complement strand
TAGTGACCCAACGGCACCCCCTGTTGCCTGTGGTTAGAATTGCACCAAAGGGCACAAACTGAACTGTACTTTTTGTCCTTTGCTTGTTCATTGGTTGGATTTGAGGGGGATTTTTGGTGGACATAGGAGTATTGTTTGGTTATTTTACTTGTTTTCTTTCCTTGTTTCTGCCAGTACATACATACCTTTTAATAAAGGGCTGTTATTTTTCCTTTTCCATAATTTGTTTTCCTTCAACCGGAGCCTCTTAATTTTAGATTTTTAATTGCTTACAGGGAAAAGTTTTGGTCTTTTCTCATAACTCATCCTCAGACAAACATCTGTGTCTCTTTTAAACTGGGACAGGAGCCCTGCACTGAACTTGCTGGTGAGACTCCCAAAATTGAATATGGTCAAACATTCTTCCCAGACAAAAGGTGGCAGGACAGAAAGCTCATGCTGCCTGTGGAGTGCCCAGGTGCCCCACCAACTGAACCTCAAAGCCAAAGGTTACAGGTTTTCTTTCCTGGGGGAAAGGCCGTGACATCACAAAGGGACCCATGGCAGATGGGTGGGGCTGCACTGTGACATGTCGATTCTTTGGTTTCCAGGGGCTATTCCGGAATGGAGAGGATGGGCTGTGACATCACAAAGGAACCTTTGGCACACAGAAGGGGTTGAACTGTCACATGGTAGGGGCTTGGTTTTTTGTATCCACAGGCTATTCCAGAATGGACAGGATAGGCCGTGACATCACAAAAGGGCTCAAAGCACATGGGTGGGTCTGACTGTGCTGGTGTGGAGTGTTGATTCTTTGCTTGCCAGGGCCTGTTCTGGAATGGAGAGGATAGGCTGTGACAAGTAGTGCCTGTCAGAACTGCAAAGATGGACCCACAAGAATCTTACATGGGGGAGATTCTCTGCTCTGCCCTGCACACCCCAGTGCTGGGGTCAAAACTCAGCCTCTCCACTTCCCTCTCCTAAGGGACTTGTTCTTAGACATCCCCTCC
>NW_020957790.1:0-1608 GCF_003031625.1 Empidonax traillii | reverse complement strand
AATCCATTGGACTTTTGTATGGTAAAAATGGGGAAATTCCAGAAATATCAATTGGCACGTAATATCCCTTTGCTAGTTGTTCATGTATGAGCAGGTTCATTTGCCGCAATTTCTCTCCCTTTATGGGCCACTGGGATACCCAGATTGGCTGGTCAGAGAGCCATGTGAGGGCAGGAGATTGCGGCTCACCAGTGGCCTTTAAACTAATTTTGAGGTAGTTACTTGGACTCCCTGTTGTCCTATCATATCTCTTTCCCAGAGGGTCATTGGGTATTAAGAACAGAGGGCTTTGCTGAGGCAGTTTTACCTTCTGGTCCATCAATCAGTAAAGTGGAGACACTTTGGAGCAGTGTCTGGGCTCCTCCTACCCCTTTGATGTCGATGCAGGGCTCCGTAGTGCTCCATTCCTTCGGCCAGTTCCTCTCCACAAAGATTGTGACGTCTGCTCCTGTGTCTGTAAGACCTTGAACTCGAGCACATTGGTCAGTGTTGGGAAAAAATACCCTGCAGGGTAGCATTGGCTGATGGAGTAAAATGGACTGAGACCACTGGACCATCGGCACAGAGTCCAAAGTGTCCCCCCTACAGCAATGGGGGTTAAATTGGCAATGGGTGTTTCTATGTCTTGCTCCACGGGTGGAAATAGAGCTTTTACAGTCACTTCCAATGCCTTAGGGTTGTCTACAGTCACTGATTGTGGGATAACTGTTAACCCTGTATTATTAGATGGAGCAGTCCCAGTTAAAATGTATTTTCCAGCAGGTTATTTGTTGGTCTCACAGCAACTATTTGGTAGTTGTCACTGCTTATTGTGAGTTGGTGGGGAGATGCCAACTCCACTCTAGAGACACTTGCTCTGGGTCTCTGTCTGGGAGTGATGGGAGCAGCTGGGTGTGCTTGACTTGTGGGGCATTTTTTATCATTGAGTTGCCCTTCGTGCTCAGCTCCCCATTTCCCGAAATCGAGGCCAGTCTTTGTGCAGCTTTCGGTGAAAGCGGCCTCCCCTCTCTGTCCAAGAGTGATCTACACTCACTGGCCCAGGGCAATTCCTTTGGCATGGGGGACACACAAGCTGGGTGGTACTGTGGGTGCTCTTCTTTTCAGCTGAGGGCAATCCCTTTTACAATGTCCTGTTTGTGTGCAGTGGTGACACGGAGCCTCCTCCTGTTGTGGTTGCACTGCCAGGACTTCAGTTGGTAGGGATTTGTTGTACGTGTTGGATCCTACATTTTGACACTCCTTAACCATGTCCATTGGAGTGGGATCTTTGAGGGACATTATTATTTGTTGACAATCATCACTTGCTCTATTGACAATTTTAAAAACAGTGCATCTTGAGCCTCTAGACTCAGTTTACACTAAGTGTTTAGGTATTGGAATAAGATTCCTGGGGTGATGGAGTCTCTGGCAGTGTTCAGATGGCATCTGCATATGGCATTTAGGATGTTGTTTAGGGGTGATTTTGATGCTTCTGGTTGACAGTTTGACCAAAAGATCTTGAAGGTCTCTTCCAACCTTGGTGATTTTGTGATTCTCTGACCTGTCATCACAGTTTCCACGTTTGTGCTCTAACAAGATCTTTTCTCAGTTGGATCCCTCAGTGGGACC
>NW_020957789.1:23994-26956 GCF_003031625.1 Empidonax traillii | reverse complement strand
CCCTCCCGCCCCAGATCTGGGAGACTCCCAGGAAACCCTTGGAACAATTCCCAAGTTTCCCAGGGAAATAATCCAGAGGGATCAGGGAAAAAAAAAAAGGGGGGATGGGCAACCCCAGCCTTGGGATTGGGGGGACACTGGAATTCCAAGCCCTTCCCAAACCATCCCAACGTTTTCCCCGGGAAGCGGCAATTCCCGGGAGAATTCCCAACTCCAGCCCCAAAGGATTCCTCCCCGGAAGGAGCGAATCCCAGGGATGCCAAAGACCCCGGGAAAAACTCCGGGAATTCTGCTCTGAGGGGGAAAAAAATTCCAGGCAGGGCCACATTCCAAGGAAAAGAAGGAGCCGAGGGCGGCCTTACCTCTGTTTTCCCGAGGTGGGAGACGGATCATGGGAAAATCCGGGAATCTTCAGCGGGTGGACCGGCAGGGGAGGGGGATCCCAAAGCCTCGGGAAGCGTCGGCATTCCAGGGAATCCTCACGTGGAAACGGCGGAGACGGCACCGACCTGGGGGGGAGGGGAAGGGAAGGGAATGAGGGGGGGTGGGAGGGGATTTGGGAATTTCCCCAGGGAATCAGGGAATGCTGGGGGGGTGGGAAGGGATTTTCAGGATCATCCCATTCCATGTTCAGGGACAATTCCCGCTGTCCCAGGGGATCCAACCCGGCCTGGGACACTGCAGGGATCATCCAGGGGCAGCCACAGCTTCCCTGGGAATTCCAGCCCAGCCGGGAATCCCTTCCCAATCTCCCCTTTCCCAGTGGGAAGCCATTCCCGGTGTCCCAGCAATCCTATAAATCCCAACAATCCCAGAAATCTTTTAAATCCCAGCGATCCCAGAAATCCCAGCAACCCAAGAAATCCTATAAATCCCAGAAATCCTATAAATCCTATAAATCCCAGAAATCTCAGCAATTCTATAATCCCATAAATCCCATAAATCCTATAAATCCCAGAAATCCCATAAATCCCAGAAATCCCAGCAATCCCAGCAATCCTATAAATCCCGAAATCCTATAAATCCCAGCAATCCCATAAGTCCCAGAAATCCTATAAATCCCAGAAATCCCAGCAATCCTAGAAATCACATAAATCCCAGAAATCCCGAAATCCTATAAATCCCAGCCATCCTATAAATCCCATAAATCCTAGCAATCCTATAAATCCCAGAAATCCTATAAATCCCAGAAATCCTATAAATCCTATAAATCCCAGAAATCTCAGCAATCCTATAATCCCAGAAATCCCAGAAATCCCATAAATCCTATAAATCCCAGAATTCCTATAAATCCCAGAAATCCCAGCAATCCTAGAAATTCTTTTAAATCCCAGCAATCCTATAAATCCCAGAAATCCTAAAAATCCCAGAAATCCTATAAATCCCAGCCATCCTACAAATCCCAGAAATCCCATAAATCCTATAAATCCCAGCCATCCTATTAATCCTAGAAATCCCAGCAATCCTAGAAATCACATAAATCCCAGAAATCCTGAAATCCTATAAATCCCAGAAATCCTATAAATCCCAGAAATCCCAGCAATCCTATAATCCCAGAATTCCCAGCAAACCTATAAATCCCAGCAACCCTATAAATCCCAGAAATCCCATAAATCCCAGAAATCCTATAAATCCCAGCAATCCTATAATCCCAGAAATCCTAAAAATCCCAGAAATCCCATAAATCCTATAAATCCCAGCAATCCTATAATCCCAGAAATCCCAGCAATCCCAGCAATCCCATAAATCCTATAAATCCCAGAAATCCCAGCAATCCCATAAATCCCAGAAATCCTATTAATCCCAGAAATCCCAGCAATCCTATAATCCCAGAATTCCCAGAAATCCTATAAATCCCAGAAATCCTAAAAATCCCAGAAATCCTATAAATCCCAGCCATCCTACAAATCCCAGAAATCCCAGCAATCCCATAAATCCTATAAATCCCAGCAATCCTAGAAATCACTTAAATCCCATAAATCCCATAAATTCTATAAATCCCAGAAATCCTAGTAATCCTATAAATCCCAGCAATCCCGTAAATTCCCAGCAATCCTATAATCCCAGAAATCCCATAAATCCCAGAAATCCTATAAATCCCATAAATCCCATAAATCCTATAAATCCCAGAAATCCCAGAAATTCTTTTAAATCCCAGCAATCCTATAATCCCAGAAATCCTATAAATCCCAGAAATCCCAGAAATCCTATAAATCCCAGAAATCCTATAAATCCCAGAAATCCCAGCAATCCTAGAAATTCTTTTAAATCCCAGCAATCCTATAAATCCCAGAAATCCTAAAAATCCCAGAAATCCTATAAATCCCAGCCATCCTACAAATCCCAGAAATCCCATAAATCCTATAAATCCCAGCCATCCTATTAATCCTATAAATCCCAGCAATCCTAGAAATCCCAGAAATCCTGAAATCCTATAAATCCCAGCAATCCCATAAATCCCAGAAATCTCAGCAATTCTATAATCCCAGAAATCCCATAAATCCTATAAATCCCATAAATCCCAGAAATCCCAGAAATCCCAGAAATCCCAGAAATCCTAGTAATCCTATAAATCCCAGCAATCCCGTAAATTCCCAGCAATCCTATAATCCCAGAAATCCTATAAATCCCAGAAATCCCAGCAATCCTAGAAATTCTTTTAAATCCCAGCAATCCTATAATCCCAGAAATCCCATAAATCCCAGCAATCCTATAAATCCCATAAATCCTATAAATCCCAGCCATCCTATTAATCCCAGAAATCCCAGCAATCCTAAAAATCCCATAAAACCTATAAATCCCAGAAATCCCAGCAATCCCAGGCGGGCTCAGGGTTTAAACCAGCCCGGCTTCAACATTCCCGGGAATCCTCAGCATTCCCAGCTTTCCACCCGCCAGACCTCGAAGCCATTCCGGCTTTTTCCCGCCTCTTGGAATGCCTTGGGATCAACGGGATCCCCCT
>NW_020957789.1:12575-21160 GCF_003031625.1 Empidonax traillii | reverse complement strand
AAAATCCCAATAAAACCCAAATAAATCCCAATAAAACCCAATGAAACCCAATAAATCCCAATAAAACCCAATAAATCCCAATAAAACCCAATAAATCCCAATGAAACCCAATAAATCCCAATAAAACCCAATAAATCCCAATGAAACCCAATGAATCCCAATAAAACCCAAATAAATCCCAAAAAAACCCAATGAAACCCAATAAAACCCAAATAAAACCCAATAAAACCCAATAAATCCCAGTAAATCCCAATGAAACCCAATAAATCCCAATAAAACCCAATAAAACCCAAATAAATCCCAATAAAACCCAATAAATCCCAATAAAACCCAATAAAACCCAATAAATCCCAATAAAACCAAATAATTCCCAATAAAACCCAATAAATCCCAATAAAACCCAATAAATCCCAATGAAACCCAAATAAAACCCAATAAATCCCAATGAAACCCAATAAATCCCAATAAATCCTAAATAAAACCCAATAAAACCCAAATAAAACCCAATAAATCCCAATGAAACCCAAATAAATCCCAATAAAACCCAATGAAACCCAATAAATCCCAAATAAATCCCAATAAAACCTAATGAAACCCAATAAATCCCAATAAGACCCAATAAGACCCAATAAATCCCAATAAAACCCAATAAATCCCAATAAAACCCAATAAATCCCAATAAAACCCAAATAAAACCCAAATAAATCCCAATAAAACCCAAATAAATCCCAATAAAACCCAATAAATCCCAATAAATCCCAATAAAACCCAATAAACCCCAATGAAACCCCAAATAAATCCCAATAAAACCCAATAAATCCCAATAAATCCCAATAAAACCCAAATAAATCCCAATAAAACCCAATGAAACCCAATAAATCGCAATAAGACCCAATAAATCCCAATAAAACCCAATGAAACCAAATAAATCCCAATAAGACCCAATAAATCCCAATAAAACCCAATAAATCGCAATAAGACCCAATAAATCCCAATAAAACCCAATAAATCCCAATAAATCCCAGTAAAACCCAATAAAACCCAATAAATCCCAATAAAACCCAAATAAATTCCAATAAAACCCAATAAAACCCAATAAAACCCAATAAATCCCAATAAAACCCAAATAAATCCCAATAAAACCCAAATAAATCCCAATAAAACCCAATAAATCCCAATGAATCCCAATAAAACCAAATAAAACCCAATAAATCCCAATAAAACCTAAATAAATCCCAATAAAACCCAAATAAATCCCAATAAAACCCAATCAAGCTCAATGAAACCCCATATTTGTCCCGTTTTTAACCGCTCATCCCACCCTCCCACCCAGGTCGGCGCCAGCGGGAAAACTCATCCCAAACTTTCCCATCTGCCGGAAAATCCCGAGGGTATTTCCAGGGAAAAGCCAATCCCACAAGGGAGGATAAAGTGGGGGAAAAAAACCCCAACAAAACCATGGGAATAGTGGGAAAATAAAGGGTAAAAAAGGGACGTTCCCAAGGGGTGGGAAATCGGTTTTCCCTCCCATCCCGACATTCCCAGCTCTCCCACGGATTCCCAGGGATTTTTCCAACAGTTTCAGGGAACAGGAGCATCTCATCTACAATGAAAATATTCCCACTTTTTTCTCCTTGGTGGGAAAAAAGCCAAACCCTTCTACCCCGCCCAGGCCTTTCCCACCCTCCGGGAATTTTTTTAGGGATCGGGAATTATTCATCACGTCAAGGATTCCCTTCCTCTGAGCTTCAAAAAACACCCAAAAAAGAGATTTTTTTTGAATCAAAATTCCTGGCTGAGGAACATCTTCACCTGATCCCATGGGAACAGCTCCTTTCCCAGCCCACGGAACGACGGAAAACACGGAAAACGTCGGGAAAAAACCACCCGGGGGGGGGGGACAAGGAGAGGAAATCCCTTGGGGGAAAAAAGGGGGTTGGTTTTCAACCAAGGCAGATGAGAAAAAAAAACAAAAACAAAAAAAAAAATGGGAATTTCCCCGAGTTCTTGAAGGTTTCTGGAAGGAATTGGGTTTAAATTGGGAGGTGAAATTGGGAGGGGGAAATTGGGAGGGGAAATCTTAAAGGGAAGTTTCGGGGGTGAAATTTTGAGGTGAAATTCTGAGGTAAAATTTTAAAGGGCAGTTTTGGGGGTGAAAATTTGGAGGTAAAATTTGGAGGTGAAATTTTAAAGAAAAGTTTTGGGGGTGAAATTTTGAGATGAAATTTTGAGGTAAAATTTTGAGGCAAAATTCTGAGGTAAAATTCGGAGGTGAAATTTTAAAGGGAAGTTTTGGGGGGTGAAATTCTGAGGTGAAATTTTGAGGCGAAATTCTGAGGTGAAATTTGGAGGTGAAATTTTCAAGAAAAGCTTTGAGGTAAAATTTGGAGGTGAAATTTTGAGATAAAATTGTGAGGTAAAATTTGGAGGTCAAATTTGGAGGTGAAATTTGAAAGGAAGTTTTGGGGTGAAATTTTTGAGGTAAAATTTGGAGGTGAAATTTTAAAGGGAAGTTTTGAAGGGGAAATTCTGAGGTAAAATTCGGAGGTGAAATTTTAAAGGGAAGTTTTGGGGGTGAAATTTTGAGGTAAAATCCTGAGGTGAAATTCTGAGGTGAAATTTTGAGGTGAAATTTTGAGGTAAAATTTTTAGGTAAAATTTGGAGGTGAAATTTTAAAGGGAAGTTTTGGGGGGTGAAATTCTGAGGGGAAATTTTGAGGCGAAATTCTGAGGTGAAATTTGGAGGTGAAATTTTAAAGAAAAGCTTTAAGGTAAAATTTGGAGGTGAAATTTTGAGATAAAATTGTGAGGTAAAATTTGGAGGTCAAATTTGGAGGTGAAATTTTAAAGGGAAGTTTTGGGGGTGAAATTTTGAGGTAAAATCCTGAGGTGAAATTTTGAGGTAAAATTTTGAGGTAAAATGTTAAAGAAAAGTTTTGGGGGTGAAATTTTGAGGCGAAATCCTGAGGTCAAATTCTCAGAAAGATTCCCTAAATTCAAGGAGGGGGTTCATCAACTATTTTTTTATTTTTTTTGCTAAATAATAAACTCTGGGTGATTTTTGAACTAAATAACCTTTTTTTTTTTAATATAAATAAACTTTTCCCCGGTGCCCACTGAAACGCTCCGAGTCGGGACACCTGGAATGCGATTCCCGAGTCCTGAAGCTGCTGGGAGGTGGAAAATCCCTGGAAAATGAAAAAGTTGGGAGAGGCCACGCCGGGAACAAAGGCCGGAGAGATCCCGGGGGGGGGGAGGGGGGAAGGAGGGGCAGGGATGGAAAAAAAAAATGGGAATTCTGGGTGAACTTTGCTCAGGGGGTGGAGGATGGGAACGGAGATTCCCGGAGATCCGACACGGATGGAATCGGAGCGGCCGAGGGGGACACGGGAATGAACAACTCTGGGGGGTTTTTGGGAAGATTCCCACTAAAAAAACAGGGAATTGCTCCGGGCTGGGTTGGTCCAGAGGGGCTGGGAATGTTCTGATGATCCCAACAGAGTTCCTGATCCTCAGGGAATCCTGGAATTTTGTGGGATATCCACACAAAGCTCCGGAGCAGCCACAGGAATGATCAACTCTGGGTTTTTTTTGGGAAGATTCCCACTAAAAAATAGGGAATTGCTCCAGGCTGGGTTAGTCCAGAGGGGCTGGGAATGTTCTGATGATCCTCAGGGAATCCTGGAGGGATGTGCGATATCCACACAAAGCTCTCCCAAAGAGATTCCGGGATTTTTTTCCCGAAAAATCAAGTCAAGTGGGAACCAAATCCCTGATTTCTCACCCAGACCTGCCCGTTGGACACGACAAAACCGGAATTTTCGGCGCAGAAATCCCTAAAAATCCATTAAAAACCCCAATTCCAGGAATTCTGAGCAGCACAATACCAGCTGTGTCCCAAAAAAAAATGGGATTCCGGGATTTTCTCCCGAAAAATCAACCCAAATCCCTCATTTCTCTCCCAGACCTTCCGATTCCCATTTTCCAGGACAACATTCCCGGGAAAGATCAACCCTCCCTAAAATAACTCCGGGATGGTGAAGCTGGAGCAGCAGGACCCGGAAAAGCGGCGGAGCAATCCCTGGAATTCCCAATCCCAGCGGCAAATCCCGCCAGGAACTGAATGGTCATTTTTATATAAAAACCACTGAATTTAATGATCATTTTTATAGTAAATTTACCGTAAATTATCGGTATTAAATTATTTATTTACTTGGGTTTTTTTTACATTGTTACCTTAATTATTATTTTATTTATTAATTTAATGAGTTGTTATTAAATTTTACTCCTATGAGGTTGTTTGCGTTTATTTGTATTAATTTATATTTTTATTATATTTTATACTAAATGTAAGTCATATTTCATTTAATTTGTATTCAATCTAATTTGTTACATTTAATTCATATAACATTTATTTTACATTATTTTATATTAAATACCAAATATTAAGTTCTTTATATTAAATGCAAAATATTAAGTTCATTATATTAAATGCAAAATATTAAGTGATTTGTATGAAATACAAAATATTAAGTTCTTTATATGAATTGTAAATTATCCATAATTATAAATTAGATTTATTGCATTTATTCCTATTCATATTCTATTTAATTCCTAATAAATTTAATTTAGACTAAATGTAATTTACACTAAATTTTATGCTACATTTAATTTATATATAATTTAGTTTATTTGTATTTATTAAATACAATATATTAAAATATTTATGTTGATCATAAATTATTGGCAATTAAAAGATATATTACTATATTATAAATTATTTAATTTTTATTATTTATATTTATTCATATTTATGTTCTATTTCATTTCTAAATAGATTTAATTTATATTAAACGCAATTTATATTAAATTTAATTGCATTAAATTTATGTTATACTGTATTTGATTACATTAAATTTAATTCGCATTTAATGCAAAATATTGTTATTTATATTAATTATAAACTATTGACAATTATAGAGATTATATATGACGTTATATGTTATATGAAAAATAATATGTAGCTAATAGAAAATTTATAAATTATTAATACTATTATTTAATTATTAATGTTAATATTTAATAGTTAATTAATAATATTCAATTTATTATATATTATGCATTGCATTATATATCATATTATATTCTTATTATATACAATATATATGTATATAAAATATATAATATATAATATATAATATATAATATATTATATAATATTTTATTATTTAATAATATGTACTATATTATTAATGATATTATATAATGTAATATAATGTAATATTATATAATGTAATAAAATATTATATAGTATAAATTAATAAAATTAATGTAATGTAATACAACATATAATTAATAATTAATTATTATATATTAAATAATATATAAATACACCGAATAGTATATATTAAATAATATATAAATATATTTAAAAATCTATATAAATATATACTAGGTATTATAGTATTAAATAATACATAAATATATTAAATAACAGATATTAAATAAACCATATAAATATATATTAAATATTATGTATTACATTATATATAAATATATTAAATAATAGATGAATATATTAAATAATAGATGTTAAATAATACATAAATATAGTAAATATTATGTATTACATTATATATAAATATATTAAATAATATATATTAAATAATAGATAAATAAATTATATATATATCAAATAATACATAAATATATTAAATAGATACTAAATAAACTATATAAATTTATATTAAATATTATATATTACATAATTTATAAATAAAGAATATATAAATATATTAAATATTACACCTATGAAATAATATCTCTATTAAATTATTAATCAATTATTAACTACATTAATTAACACTCCTCTCACCCCCAACCATCCCAACGTCCTTTCCCCGCCCGTCGGCTCCCACGGCATTCCCGTTGGATCCCACAGCATTCCCGTCGGATCCCACAGCATTCCCGTCGGCTCCCACGGCATTCCCGTCGGCTCCCAATCCCACAGAGCCGGGAAATCCAGGGATTTCCCTTGGGGATCCCATCAGCTCCTCCTTCCCAACTTTTCCCCACCTGGAAACCCGGGAACGACCCGGCCATTCCGGGCCTTTCCCGCTCGGAAAAATCCCGACAAAACCACCAGGCCCTTGGGATTTCAGGATCTTATCCCGGGAAAAAATAAATAAATAAATTAAAAAAAAAGGGGGGGAAAAGGGAATCAGCCCGAGGAAACAGAAATAAAAATTGATTTAATTTACGTGTTAATTAACATTAAAAATAAACACAAACGGCTCGGAACGGACGGATTCGGGAATTCCCGATCCGGAAAAGATCCAGGAGGGGCCGGCACTGGGATATTCCGGGATATTCTGGGATATTTTGGGATATTCCCGGCCTGATTTTTGGGATCTTCATCCCTGGGGGTGGGGAAAACCACGAACACACCAAAAACACCTTCACGAATCCTGCTTGAACCTGAAAACTGGGGATGCTGGGAGCAAATGGCAGGGATATTTTGGGATGGTTTGGGATGGATTGGGATGTTCCTGGGTGGAATTCCCTCAGCAGGAGCACAAAATCCACCTCAGGGAGAGGCCCTCGGAGCTCCCACCAGGAATCCTCCTCCTGCACACAAAAGCCACAGCCAGGATTTTTCCTGTGATTCCACGCTCTGAAAACATCCAGGGCTCTTCCCTCCTCATTTTCCAACCTGGAATTATCCCAATTCCCACCAAAAAATGGGAATCTAAAGGTGGAAAACACTTTTAGTTCCCCCCCCTCCTCAAACCCGGCGCAGCTTCCCCAAAAATCCCCCAAAAATCCCTCAAAAATCCCTCAAAATCCCCGAGCCCGACTCGGTCTTTTTTATTATTATTATTCCCAGTGGATTTCCCACCCCCTCTTAACTCCTTGGAATTGCTTCCCAGGCAATTGGGTCATGCAGGGGGGGAACAGTCGGAGCGGGATTGCGGGATTAGCCGGAATTTTTCCCCCTGCGGAGCGAACCAGGCAAAGCCACCTTTTTTTTTTTATAACCTACATTCCCAGGCAGGTAAATCAGTTCAGGCTTCAAAAAAAACAAAAAAAACCTTCCAACCAGTTCAGCAGTTCCTTTTTTTTTTTTCCTGCTTCCCCCTCTGGGAATTTGTGGAAGCAGAGCCCACTTTCCCTCTGCTTTCCCATCCCTGAAAACCCCAGTGAAGGCCTGAGGTTCCTGGGGCTGCAGAAGCACAAAAAACACCAAACAAAATTCCTTCATTTTATCCAAAACTCGCTGGTCACACATTCCAGAGGATCCCACACCTTTCAGGAACACCTGGGCACAACATCCACCTGTTCATTCCAGCCCTTCCTGATTCCAAGGATCCCATCCAGGGGTTGGATCGGCCCCCTCTGAAACCCCACACAAGTGCTGGGGAACTGAAATAATTGAAAATATCCCAAAAAAAACAGATCCAGGCTGCTCATCTGCTGTCATTCCCACTCTCCTGCTGCCCACCAGGAATTCCTCCTCTCCAGGCTGGGAATTTGTGGAAGCAGAGCCCACTTTCCCTCTGCTTTCCCATCCCTGAAAACCCCAGTGAAGGCCTGAGGTTCTTGGGGCTGCAGAAGCACAAAAAACAACAACCAAAATTTCTTGATTTTATCTAAAACTAGCTGGTCACACATTCCACAGGATCCCCCACCTTTCAGGAACACCTGGGCACAACATCCACCTGTTCATTCCAGCCCTTCCTGATTCCAAGGATCCCATCCAGGGGTTGGATCGGCCCCCTCTGAAACCCCACACAAGTGCTCAGGCACTGAAATTATTAAAAATATCCCAAAAAACCAGATCCAGGCTGCTCATCTGCTGTCATTCCCACTCTCCTGCTGCCCACCAGGAATTCCTCCTCTCCAGGCTGGGAATTTGTGGAAGCAGAGCCCACTTTCCCTCTGCTTTCCCATCCCTGAAAACCCCAATCCTGGCCAGGCCTGAGGTTCCTGGGGCTGCAGCAGCACAAAAAACAACAACCAAATTATTTCCTTTTATCCAAAACTCACTGTCCACACATCCCAGAGGATCCCACACCTTTCAGGAACACCTGGGCACAACATCCACCTGTTCATTCCAGCCCTTCCCGATTCCAAGGATCCAATCCAGGAGCTGGATCGGCCCCCTCTGAAACCCCACACAAGTGCTCAGGCACTGAAATCTTATTAAAATATCCCCCAAAATCTCTATTTAAGCTGTTCATCTGCTGTCATTCCCACTCTCCTGCTGCCTACTGAAAATTCCTCCTCTCCAGGCTGGGAATTTGTGGAAGCAGAGCCCACTTTCCCTCTGCTTTCCCATCCCTGAAAACCCCAATCCATGCTGGAGGTTCCTGGGGCCGCAGCAACACAAAAAACCCCACAAACCACCCACCAAAATCCCTTGTTTTTCTCCAAAACTCACTGGCCAGACATCCCAACCTTTCAGGAACACCCGCTCCCAACATCCACCTGTTGGTTCCGAGCCCTTCCCGCTCCCACCCCTGCCCTTTAAGCGCAGGCTCCGACTTTCAAACCAATTTTTTTTTTTTTTGCCTTTTTTTTTTTTT
>NW_020957789.1:4087-6462 GCF_003031625.1 Empidonax traillii | reverse complement strand
GAATCCCTTCCCAATCTCCCCTTTCCCAGTGGGAAGCCATTCCCTGTGTCCTTCCAGGCATTGCAGGCCCTGATCCCAAATCCCTCTCCAGCTCTCCTGGAGCCCCTGCAGGCTCTGGAAGGGGCTCCAAGCTCTCCCTGGATCCTTCCCTTCTCCAGCCTGGCCATTCCCAGCTCTCCCAGCCTGGAGCCAGAGCCTGACATTGGATCCATCCCCAGCCCAACTCCTCTCTGGGAAGGAGTTCTGGGAACAAGGGGGTTCCCTGGGAATCTCGGCACTCAGGGAAGGGGCTCCCTTCCCCTTCCCTGCCTTTATATCCCCACATTCCATAAAAACCCCTCTGAGTGGATCCTGAGTGTCCTTTATCCTGGAATGGTTTGGGTGGGAAGGGATTTTCAGGATCATCCCATTCCATGTTCAGGGACAATTCCCGCTATCCCAGGGGATCCAACCCGACCTGGGACACTGCAGGGATCATCCAGGGGCAGCCACAGCTTCCCTGGGAATTCCAGCCCAGCCGGGAATCCCTTCCAATCTCCCCCCCGAACCGTTCCATCCGTCCATCCACAGCAGGATGGGCTGACTGATGAACGTTTCCCCACAGGCCTCACCCCGCCATTTGTCGTTTTTAGCCGTTTCCACCCCAATCTGTCAGAACTGTTTTCTCACATCCAGCCTGGATCTGGTTTCCTTATCCCTGGAATTGTTCCAGGCCGGCTTGGACGGGGCTTGGAGCGTCCTGGGATGGCAGAAGGTGTCTCAGGGTTGGAATGGGATGGGATGATCCCTTCCCACCCAAACCACTCCACCGTTCCATGACGTTTGTCCCACCTCCAGCTAAACCCAACGGTGAACCTTTTCCATCTGGGAATTCCAGGAGCGAGAGAGAGAGAGAGAGGAGAGGGATCAGAACGAGCCGGGGGGGAGGGGAGAAAAAACAAAACAAAACAAAAAAACAACAAACGAGGGAGCAACTCCCTCCCCCCCCCCCGGGCTGCCAAACTCCCACGAGGCGAGTCAGGAATGCTTCTGATTGCCCGTGAATTGCGGGAGCAGCCCCTGCAAGCTCCTGCATGACCCTCCCTGGCAGCACATCCAGGTGGGAGCGCCACAGAATTCCTGCTGCTCCCCCCCACCCGTCACGGGGGAGGAACCTGCTCCTCCCGCTGCGCCAAAAGCACCGAAAACACCGACCAAAATTCCCTGGGTTTGGCTAAAACTCGATGGTCGCGCATTCCACAGGATCCCACACCTTTCGGGAACGCCTGGGTACAACATCCACCTGTTCATTCCAGCCCTTCCCGATTCCAAGGATCCAATCCAGGGGTTGGATCGGCCCCGGCAGCGCCACAGCAACCCCCACACAAGTGCTCAGGCACTGAAATCATTAAAAATATCCCAAAAAAAATCCCTATTTAGGCTGCTCATCTGCTGTCATTCCCACTCTCCTGCTGCCCACTGAAAATTCCACCTCTCCAGGCTGGGAATTTGTGGAAGCAGAGCCCACTTTCCCTCTGCTTTCCCATCCCTGAAAACCCCAATCCCTGCCTGAGGTTCCTGGGGCTGCAGCAGCACAAAAAACCAGGAACCACCAACCAAAATCCCTTGGTTTTATCCAAAACTCATGGTCACAAATCCCAGGGGATCCCCCACCTTTCAGGAACACCCGGGCACAACACTGATCTCCCGATCCGAGCCCTTCCCGATTCCAAAGATCCCAATCCAGGGGTTGGATCGGGCCCGGCATCGCCACAGCAACCCCCTCTGAAACCCCCCCAAAAAAAGTTCTGAGACACCGAAATTATTAAAAATAACCCCCAAACCTCCCCCCCCCCTTTGGAAAATCCCAGCTTCCCCCTTCCCGGCCCTGCCCACTTCGGCCGCTTTTCGGGCTGGGAAGGCTCGGCCTTTTTCCCCTCCCTCCTCCTCCTCCTCCTCCTCCTCCTCGGATTCCTGGGAAACAAAAAATAAAAGGAGCCTCCACTCCCCGCTCGGAGTTTTTGAGCGACGCGGGCGCTGAGAAGCGAGAAATCCAATTTTTTTTTTTTTTTAAATCGCCTTAATCGCGGTTTATTCGCCGAGGGAAGGCGGGCACGGACGATCCAAGAGAGAGAATTCCAGAGGGATCGTGGAAAAAAAAAGGCTGGAAGGGACTGTCTGGGACGGGGACGAAAAGCCCCGTCAGGGAAGTTCAGAATTTCGGGATTAAAAAAAGGAGGAGAAGCGCAGAGGCCTCTCCCGCCGGGGGAGATTTTTGGGTCAGAATTTCATCCCAGACCGACTCCAAATTTTTTTTTATTATTATTATTTTTTTTCCCGTCGCGTTTCCGAATAATTGACGGCTGAGCCTCCAAATCTTTGTGTTTTTGTTTTTT
>NW_020957789.1:0-1509 GCF_003031625.1 Empidonax traillii | reverse complement strand
CCATTCCTGGATTCCCAAACCCATTCCTGGATTCCCAAACCCTTCCCTGGATTCCCAAACCCATTCCTGGATTCCCAAACCCTTCCCTGGATTCCCAAACCCTTCCCAGGATTCCCAAACCCATTCCTGGATTCCCAAACCCTTCCTGAGATTCCCAAACCCATTCCTGGATTCCCAAACCCTTCCCTGCATTCCCAAACCCATTCCTGGATTGGGGAAACTCATCCCTAAAAACCATCAGGGATTGGAAAACTCATCCCTAAAAACCAGCAGGGACCATTCCAACCTCCAAGATTCCCAAGCAGGGATTGGGATTGTTTTTGGGGAAGGAGATTCCCACCTTTGATGGAACACCTGGAATTGTGTCAGGAGGGGAAGATTCCCACCTTTAATGGGATTGTCCAGCTTGGAAAAGATCTTTGGGATCCCAAAGTCCAACCCAGCCCTTCCCACCCCTCCCTGGTGTCCCCAAGTGCCACCACACCCCCAGGGATTGGGAATTCCTGTGGGAATGACGATTCCATGGATCCACTGGAGCAGCTTCATCCCTGAAAACCATCTGGGACTGGAAAACTCATCCCTAAAAACCAGCAGGGACCATTCCAACCTCCAAGATTCCCAAGCAGGGATTGGGATTGTTCAGGAAGGAGATTCCCACCTTTAATGGGATTGTCCAGCTTGGAAAAGATCTTTGGGATCCCAAAGTCCAACCCAGCCCTTCCCCCACCCTTTCCCTGGCGATCCCATGGATTCACTGGAGCAGCCGGAGCCCCCGGAGGTGCCTGTGGACGCGTTCCTTGGGATAAGGCCGGAGGGCCAGGCCGGTCGGGATCCCCTCGGGATGCTCCGTCCAAGCCCGGTGGTCGATTCGCAGCTCCCGCAGCGTCGCCCCCAGCGCCGCCAGCGCCGCCTCGTCCGGGGCCTGAGGGGGGAGAAACACTCCAGGTGGGAATTCCAGCCGGGAAGCATTCCCGGGACATAAACGACCCCCCCCCAGTCCACTGCCAGGAATCCCCAAAGGGCCACATCCCCAGGGATTGGTTGGGAATCCCTGCAGGGATTGATTGGGAATCCCCCCCTGCCCTGGGAAGTTCATTCCAGCCCTTTCCAGGTGGGAATTGTTCCCGATATTCCCTCTCCCTCCTGGCCCTCATTCCCTGGGAACTGGGGATCCAGGAATCCGGGAAAATTCCTGCCAGGGGGTTCTGGAATGCTGGGACAGTGCCAGGATGGGACAGAATCCTCAGGGTGGAAAATCCCTCCGGAATTATCATTCCAACCATTCCCAACACTTCTGGGATATGTTATATTTATATTATAATATATTATTATAATGCAGCAACATTGTAATTATATAATGTAATACGTATCATAGAGTATAAAATACATATTCTGGAATACAAAATACATGTTATAGGATATATATTTAAGAATATATATTTAAGAAAATATAAGATATATATCATATTATGATCATATTATAATTATAAGGAGCCCAGCTCCTTCCCC
>NW_020957788.1:38927-41129 GCF_003031625.1 Empidonax traillii | reverse complement strand
AGCTGGGGGGGGTCGGGCTCTGCTCCCAGGGAACAGGGACAGGAGGAGAAGGAACGGCCTCCAGCTGGGCCAGGGGAGGGGCTGGGGGGACATCAGCAGGAATTTCTCCCTGGAAAGGGTGGTGAGGCCTTGGCAGGGGCTGCCCAGGGAGGTTTGGAGTGCCCAGCCCTGGAGGTGTCCAAGGCAGGCCTGGCCGTGGCACTCAGTGCTCTGGGCTGGGGACAAGGTGGGGGTGGGACACAGGGGGGATCCATGGGCTGGGAGGGATTTTCCAGCCTCAGGGATCCTGTGGGATCCTCCAGAGAACAAATAATGTGGGATGGCACCAGAGCATCACCGTGGGGAACACAAAGGGGGAGCTGCAACAAAGCATCACCCCAGAAAAAAATTCCCAGGGAGTTGGCAAAGGAACTTCCCTCTGCTGGAAAAATAAGGGGGAATTGGGAACAACATCTGTCCTTGAACAAGGAACAGGGGATTGGGGATGGGTTATCCCTCACCAAAGAAATAGCAGGGCTGGAGTGGGAGGTCTCTCCTTGGACAAATAATGGGGGGGTTGTGATGGAGCATCACCCTGGGGGGCTGCAGTGGGGACTCCCCCACCCCCAAATCCTGAGGGGGTTGCAGCAGAGCAGCCCCTCCGTGGAAGGAATAACGGGGGGGGTTGCAGGGAGAATCATCCCCCAAAAATAACAGGGAATCTGTAACAAAGAATCCCTCCCTGCAAACAAAACCTGGCAGTTTGCAATGAGGCAAAGAAAAGGTGGGGGGGAGGGTTGGGATGGAACGTTGATGGAACATTCCTTGAAGGAATAATGGGGGGTTGTGGTGGAGCATCACCTGAGTGAACAAAGACTGGGAATTTTGGAACAGAGCATCTCTCTTTGAACAAATTCCAGGGAATTTGGAACAGAGCATCTCTCCCTGAACCAATTCCAGGGAGTTCAGCCCCCCTGCAAACAAATAATGGGGGAGGGGGTGTTGATGGAGCATCATCTTGGTGAACTGGAGGGGGGTTGTGATGGAACATCTCTCCTTAACCAAATTCCAGGGAATCTGGAACTAAATCTCTCTCCTGGAACAAATGCTGGGTTTGCAACAAAGCACCCCCTCCAGCAAACCAGAGATGGGGGGGTTGTGATGGGACATCCCCCAGTGATCAAACACCAGCAACAGCCAACCCAGGGAGGGAGGGGAGGGCGGGAATTCCCCCCTGTCCCTGAGCTGAGCTTGTCACCAGCGACTGGAACAAATCCCAAGTGTCCATGTTAAACATCCAGGGAGACAAATGCCAGGCCTGGGAATAAAGACCCCTCTGCTCCCGTTGATTTCCATAAGGCCACAACAAACCTGCCTCGTGGAGCTGAATTAGTTACGGTGGATGAGAGGCAAAAATAGAGGCTATAAATAAATTTGTAATTTTAACATGCATTGCCATGTAATTGAGAGGGGAAAGGATGGAGCTGGAGCTGGGTCGGAGCTGCTGAAGCTTCCCATGGGAATTTTTGGTGGAGTTACTGCTGGGCACTGATCCTGTTCTCTGCTGGAGCCCAGAAAAAGAGCAGGAAAAGGGGTAAATAATATTTTCCATTCCCAACAAGGCCTGGGGAATGATGGGCAAGAAAGAGGAGTCAAAGAGCTGAGCCTCAAAGCTGCTACTCTGGTGAGAAAGGTGGATTTGGGATTTAAACGTGGATATCTGTCCTTTGGGAGCTGAGGAATAACTGCAATTTATCCTCCCTGTGCCCTGAGGGCTCCAGGAGAGCAGAATGCCCTTGGATGGGTCCAGGGGGGTTGGTTTGTGCTTAAAAGAAGGGTTTGAATGCTGACCTGGAGCTATCTGGGGATAAAAGATGGAGTTTGGGGACCAGTGCATGGATTCAGCATCCTTTGGAATGGAGATTCCTGGAGAGGAGGGATGGGGGTTTCTAAGCTTTCCCAAAAGCCCCAGCCTGGCTCTGCAGGGCTGGCTCTGGGCAGCTGTTAAAAACAGATAAATCTCCTCATCTTGATGGTCAGGGCCCCTCTCACAGGGGGGACTTGCAGTGGGAAGCCAGAAAATCCTGGCTGCTGCTCCACACTGCGGGAAAAGCCTCCAAAGCATCTCTCCAGCCCCAAATCCAACCCCTGCAATGTCTTTCCAGCCGGGGGCAGCAGCAGCAGCAGGTGGGCAGACACAGCCATCAGACGGACAGGGGGAGC
>NW_020957788.1:20011-38540 GCF_003031625.1 Empidonax traillii | reverse complement strand
CCTCTCACAGGGGGGACTTGCAGTGGGAAGCCAGAAAATCCTGGCTGCTGCTCCACACTGCGGGAAAAGCCTCCAAAGCATCTCTCCAGCCCCAAATCCAACCCCTGCAATGTCTTTCCAGCCGGGGGCAGCAGCAGCAGCAGGTGGGCAGACACAGCCATCAGACGGACAGGGGGAGCACCCCAGCGGCTCGGGGACGCTGCAGGTGGCCCAAACCATCGGGATTTTAGGATATTTTGCTGAAATACATCTTTGGGAGCGTCTCTTGCGAGTGGTGACTCGGGGGGTGCCCAGACCTCACTCCCATCTCGCTGCCTCCCTTCTTGCTGCCTGTTTTTCCCAGTGTCTTATAGAACCTTTTTCCTTTCACGTGAAGGCAATGCCAGGGTCAGGAGAGCCTCCCCCGGAGATCCCTGGTGTTTATTGGCTGATTTCCATCACCAGCGTTCACTTCCCGGGGGCTCTCAGGGCTTTTCTGTGTCTGCTGCCTTGCTGTGCATTTGGGAGGTTGATCCAGGGCCTATCCTGGGTGCTTCCATATGGAAGGGGATGGTGCCTCAGTCTTGGCGTGGACAAGCACTAAATGAAGTGTCGTGTCCCGTGGGTGGAGTGTGCTCCTGTTGCGGTGTCCCAGGGGTGGGGAGTGTTCCTGCCCCAGGCAGTGCCTCCCCACCCCGGCAGGGCTCAGGGGCGGACGCTGATGGAGCAGAGGAGCCTTTTCAGAGCTCTTCATCCCCTCTCGACCTCTCCTCGTGCCCTAAAACCTTGGGAAGAGCCAAGGCAGGGCTCAGCGGGGCCCAGCCAAATGTGAGGAGACAGGTCCCCTGCAGCCCTCGCCCGTCTCCCTGGCACGGCAGGAGCGGGGAGAGGGGGTGGCTCCCACCGCCCCCTCCCTGTCCAAGGCGAATCCATCCCCGCTCGGTTCGCAGCGGGATTGCCAGGGCGGGCGTTTGTCCCAGGGCGATTGTGGCACCGGAGCGAGCGGCTTGTCCACACATCCCACCCCCCCGCGCCAAAGGGAGCCCGGGGCTGGGGGGACAGAGGTGCCAGCGGGGCAGCCCCGCCTGTTTACACCCCTGCAAGAGCGATCTCACCCAGCCTCTCACAGCTGTCACCTCCTTCACATCTCAGCCCTGCCTCCCGAATCCTCCCCCATCCCGCGCTCCGGCTTTGCTTCCCTTGGCAGAACATCCCCCTGCCCAAAGGGATGGATCCCGTCTCTCCGTCCGGGGCGAAAAAAATCACATTTTCACCCCAAATTCACTGTAATCCCTGTGCTCCAAGTCACCCTCTGCACTCAAACGCCAGGACAAACCTTCACCGGACATCATCCCGCCCTTCCTCCTCCTCCTCCTCCTCCTCCTCCTCCTCCTCCTCCTCCTCGCCTCCAGCGTCCCTATCTCCACTTCCCTTTCACTCAGCTTTGCCTCCCCAGCCCATAAATCTCCGGCTTTGAAGCAACTATAAATTTTTCACGTGTTGTCCAGGGAGCTTTTATAATGTCTGCATCACCTTGGGCACATCAAATGTTTTGTGGAGCGGGGAACATCCATCCAGCTCGGAAGGGATCGAGTGTTTTCTGCTCCACAGCCCGACGTGCAGCCACTGTCCATCACCCAGCAAGGAATCCAGGGGACAGGCAACACGAGCAAAATGTGGGCACCTGGGAAGTTTCCAGCCGGGTTTTCCATTTGTTTCCACGTGTTCCAGGCTCCTTCCCAAAGGTGTAAATGGGATTTGCTTGTTTGTGTGGGTTTTTTATCCCCCATATTTGCTTTCAGCCTTGGGAAAAGAAAAAAAAAAAAAGGTGAATTATGCAAGTGCTCTCAGCAGCCAGGTCAGTGAGTGCTGCTGAAGCAGGAGAGCAAAAAAAACCTCGGCTTTGACCCAAATCGGAGACATGTAGGTCAGTTCCTCCACATCCAGGCGAGGAAGACGAGCTCGTGATGGGAGCTGTGACATCACCTCATGTGAGTTTCCACAGAGGGAAGAGACGGGTGAGGGAAAACTCAGAAGCCTGAAAATGGGGGGTTTGAGATGAGTGACCTGGCTGGGCCCAAACTTCACGTTTGGGGTACAAGGAAGGATTGGAAACAGTCTCTAAAAATGGCATTCCTTGGGGAAAATGGGTTAAAACAACTGGCCCACAGCCCTGCCGTGGACTCGCTGGTACCTCACGGGACGAATTGTGATGTCCCAAGGCTGGAGCAAAGGTGAGAACAGAACAGTTTGGAGCAAAGCCAGGAGCACCCAGCAGTTCATCTGCACCAGGAGATGGGAACTGTCCAGACCAACCCAACCCTCCCACCCTGGGGGTTGCCCATCCCCTTCGCCCACGGCACCTGCGGGAGCAGCCGGAGGGTGAGCTGGGATGGAGAACGTCTGTGTTGCAGCTGTGGACAATCCAACAGGATCAGTCCCACCCTCATGCCACCCCCTCAGGTGCCCTCTTCCTTCATCAGGACCATGTTAAACACCACATTTGGAGCCTGTTTGGAGCTTGAAAGGCCGACCCGCAGCGTGTTCCGCAGCGCTCGGCTCCACCGGCTCCGGCTCCAGATGGCTCCTGGGGGACGGTTTCGCTGCTCGAGGTTGAGCAGAAAGAGGGAAATAATAGAGAAAATCAAGCTGCAGGCTCCTCCAGCACCTCTGTGTGTTTGAACTGCAATATTTTTTAATGCCTCCTCTGCACTGGGTTTTCCCCCTCCTGCCGTCGCTGCCTCCCCTCCCGACGTCGGGAGGGACACGTGGGTTGTGGATCTGCTAAAAGATATTTAATAAATATGCAAATCGCTCCCTGCATCTCCTCGGGCAGGTGAGGGACGTGCACAGGCTGTAGTTAAGTATTAAATCCGGCCCCCAGCATGTACCTGGAGAAGAGCTGAATAGAGCAGAGCTGGAAGTTTGCATGGATATAGAGGGGAGAATGCCTCTGATGGCGACAGGGAAGCTTTTCTCCTTGGAAAACAAATCCAATACGTTGCACCAAAGCACCCACTGGCGCAGATCTCAGGGAGCTGGAAAACAGCTCAATCCATGATAGATAATCTCATTATGGACCAGACGTGTGGGACTTGCTCTTTATCAAGGCATTTTCTCCCTGCTGGGTCTTTGCAGCGTTTCTCAGGCTCTGACTCCCCTGCCAGGACCACCAGCACCTGATTTCCCATCTCTACCCTCTCCTGGATTTCCCAGGTCCGTAATATTCTCCCTCCCAGACTCTGCTCTTCGATAAAGAACTCCAATCTTCGCCTGCTGCTCTTCAGACACGAGTTTTTCCCAGACAGGCAGACTTTACAAATGCTTCCCCCAAGGAATAAATCCCTATTTTTTTCCCCCAGACCAGGCAAAATAAACACAACACTCGAGCAAACCTCAAGGTGGAAACAGGCAGGGAAGTGCCTTGGTGTCTTTAAGTCGCTCGATGCTCTTGAGCACAGCAGAGTTTTTCCCTGATTTTCACCCAAACCCAACCAAAGCCAAGGAAAATTGGCATCCCTACAGAGGGCAGGAGTGGGAGGACAGCTCAGATTTGAAGGTAGACCATCACTTTGCAGGGTTATTGCATCCAACACTGAAAATAGTGACGATGCTCAGTGGTTTTGCCCTTTAAATCACTGGATTTGGGTCAGGGAACGCTCCCCCAAGGCAATGCAAACCCCTCCCATGGGAACAAATCCCTCCCAAACCCCCAAATCCTCTAGAAAATCATGGAAGCAGTGACGCTTCCATGGGGATGGGAACACATCCTTGCTTTGGAGCCACCACCAGTGTGGGGGAGAAGCCACATTTTGCATCACACGCGTTGAGGAGCCTGAAAATGACCTTGAAAATGAGCCAGACTTTTCCAGGAATGATGGATCCGTCAAGGCAGGAGGGGTTTGCTGGATTGGCTGCACAGCTCAGGCTGTTGGCAGCCAAATTTTGGGAGTGAAGATGTATGGAATTGACCTCAACTAATGCAGAAGAGCAGTCAGGTCCTGTTCATCTCCCCTACGACCAGAGGAACAGGCAGCATTTATGTCACGTTTCATAAAAGTCATCTCAAAAAACACCAAATATAATGAACAATAATTTGGGGGCTTTTAGTCCTCCCCTGACCCCTTGGTAAAAGGGGAGCTGGAGCACCACGTTCCTCGTGCCTTGGAGCAAACCCAGCACTAATAAATCAAAGCCAAGGCCGACCAGGAGGCGAAAGGGAAAGAGCATGACCCGGCTCACCTGGGGAAAAGCCAAGAGGGGGAGCGAGCCAGCAGCTTTGCAGGAGAAAATTCTGCCTTTTAAGGTGTTTTTCGAACCTTTCAGAGGAGACCTCGCCCTCCCGGAGCAGTTCTACAGCGAGCACCTTCTCCTCAATTCCGGGCACATCCGCAGCCCTGCCTGGCACACGCCTGGCTCCTTTGGAGACGCGACCTCGGGCTGGAATGGGCAGTTTGATGAGCAGGAAAAGGACCTTGAGGAATTGGCAGAAAACTGACTCTTAGCGAGGAGCTACTCGTGTTCCTTTTGCCTTCCCTGTTTATGAGCTCTTTGGAGATTCGGGAAGACGTCTGCTCTCCGAGGGGCACCTTAGGGGATGCTGCAACATCGACAACGAGCAAAGAGTCACCGGCAACATCTGACCCGGCTTGTTTCTGCTCCTTCACACCAGCAGTGGGATCCCTTCAAAGCAAACCTTGTCCCCAGAGAATTTCCAGCTGAAGAAGCGAGGAAAGGGAAATGTTCCTCCAGCTGGAAGAGGTGAGGATGAAGGACGGAGAGAAAAGCGAGAGACGAGCAGCTGAATTTTAATGATATTTACTTCGTATAAAAGGGGGGAAAAAAACCCCTCAACCCAACCTCAAAACCTTGGGAATTTGCATCAAAGTGCTTGGCTGTAACACTGCCAGGAGAAGGCGGTTGGAAAAAGGCCACGAAAGGAGCTGCCCCTTCTCATTCCGGCTCGGTGCACGAGCTCCGGAGCGATTCCCGGAGCTTATCGCTCCTGATAAGCCTCTTTTTATAGGTCTGGCAGTGAGATGCGAGAAAGTACTAATTAAATTTTTATGTGGAAGAAGGTTCCTGCAGTGTGCCCAGGGTGGGGGAAGTCAGTGTGAAATGCCAGGGTGGGCCAGGATGGGGGGACTGCGACTGCATCGAGGGCAGGGAGATGGCACCACAAAAACGGGCCCCTGTTCAGCTCCCAGAGCAGGTACAAACCTTGGAGCCCCTTGTCCACCTTATTATTAATCCAACTGCCACCTTTTCACCCACTAAACGTGTACAGACACCCCGAGAAGTTCATGAGTGGTGTGAACCCAACCCACATACACCAAGCAGAGACTTCAGGAGGCAGCAAAGCCACCATGTGCCTGGAAATGAGCTTGGAGACACAGGCAGACCCAAAAATGACCTCAAAAACTGGTGTGTTTGAGAGTTCCAACCCCTCAGAGAAGTTCAAATCTGTCAGGAACACGGGCAAACAACAGGACACGGTGGTCTAGATGAGGAGCTTTCCTGGACTCATCCCACCAAAGCATCCCTGAACGAGCCTCCACTGGCATGTGACACTGCCACAGCTCGTGGGTGACCTCCACCAGGTTGCTCTCAGGGCTGTTCCAGGCCCAGCCACTCCACATCCCGAGGGAAACATCTCTTCCAAGGCACAGAGACCAAAAAGAGGTTGCCAAGCACAGGGAGACGACGTGAGAAGAGCGGCCTCTTCTCCCAGGACAAAACCCAAACCCACAAATGCCCGTTGGCTCCACGAACATGGGAAGCAGGGGAGGAAGAGGAGGAATGAGCTATTTTTAGGTGGGAGATGAGCTGTGATGCCCTACTTAGGCAGGTGCTTCACCAGCCAGAGGAAAGGACTCCACTCGTGTCTATTTTATGAGGTCTTTTTCTCCACTCTCTGAGTGCTTGGCTGTCTCGACGCTCCAGACTTCCAGTCGTTAGAGGCAGTTATCTCGATGCAATTTAATTAAAGTCTAGTGTTTAATGACACAATGTGCTGCTAATTATTTTTCACTGGTTGTCAGGAGGCGGTTGGTTTTTGTTGGGTTGGTTTTTTTTTTTTTTTGGGTGGTTGGGAAGGGAAATTTAATTACGGGGAAGGAAACGTGGGGGGACTGTGGGGAGGGCGTGGGGAAACAAAGAGCTTTGGGTGTGCAAGGTGATACCTTGGAGTTTTGATGTTTTGATTTTTTAAATTTTTGTAGATTTTAGAAGTAGTTATGTAGATTTTAGAGTAGCAGCAATATTATCCCTTTACCCTTAACACACTTAGTCTCTTTTTCAAGGCAGAACATCCTAACCTTGTGCAAGAAGATATAGACTTAGACCCAACAACCTTCCGGCCTAGAGATCTGGAAGGCCTCCAAGGACATTACATGCTCTGAGGAAGATGAAGATGAAGAAGAGGGGGTCCCAAAACACCCCCAGACCCAATTTCCAAGAGGCGTGACGGGGGCAGAACCTGGGTGGTGGCAGGACGGGGATTGGGCGAAAATCATTGTAAAAACTGTGAACATCTCGATTTCGGGAGCGCAAGCGCTGGGGGTTATTCCAGAAAGCCTGGGGGCTCATTAAACCTTTGTATCCTTATCTTATCTCCTACCTAATTTGGTTTGGAGTCTTTTTTTCCTCACAGCCATTTAGGCAGCAAAGGGGAGCCTCCAGCTCTGTGCAAGGAGAGGTGAGAGCAAGAGAGATTGTCTGGAGTGAGTTGCCACGTCACAGGGACAAGAAACTGGGACAGCTCGGCCTTGATCCACTTTTATTCGGCCAACGTGGTCATGGAAGGATGTGGAGAGGCCAACATGTGGATGGATCCTACATTTTTTAGAATCCCAGAATGGTTTGGCTTGGAAAGGACCTTAAAGCTTATCCAGCTCCAGCTCCCTCCACCTCCCACTAGCCCAGGTTGCTCCAACCCGGCCTTGGGCACTCCCAGGGATGGGGCAGCCACAGTTTTGCTGGAAAACCTGTGCCAGGGCCTCCCCATCCATGTTATTTCCCTGCCTTCTCTCAGATGTGGTCTCTGGAGGTGCCACTTTGGGACAAGGCAGAGCCCATGGGATGCAAACAGGTTGGGAGACAGGGCGAGTTTGCTCCCGCAGGACGAGGCTCCTCGGAAGGACACGCGGGAAATCTGCCTTTTCTCCTTCAAATAACTTCCCACGCAGAGAGTCGAGCTTCAAGCTGTCATTTTTTTTGGGGGGAAATCCGTTTGCATCTCAATCCAGCTCCTTCAAGCTGAGTTATCCCCCCGTTGGAGCCTCCATCCCTCGCAGGCCACCGAATGTTCTCCGGCAATTTTAGCGCTCGGCGCTTTCACCTAGTCAGCACAAGAGGGATTTGGGAATCCTGTTCTCCCCTCCCTTCCTGCCAGCCTTTGTCTGCTGGGAGATTTCCCCTCTCTAAGCCTCAGTTTCCCCTGTAAAGTGGAGATAATGACGCACATTTAGTTTGCAAATTGCTTTGATCTCTGCTGGTGAAGGGTGTTCTGCAAGGCTTAATTACACGTGTCACCACCAGCCTCTGCCGCTCCTATTAAAGCATCTTAAGCCGCCCGGAGATCTGTGGAGAGAGAATTAAATGTGCAAGAGGCTCATCCCAGAGCAGAGTTGAAGCTCTGAGGAGCGCCGGGGAAGTTTTGTCGCTGGGAAGTCTCTCAGAGGCATTTTCATCCCCGTTCTTATGGGTTTTGCCCCTCGATGTTCAAATGTATTTGGGCTCGGTTGGCAGCAGGTGGAAAAGCAAGGGTTTCTTTCAGCAACTCACAGGCAAATCCCCTCTTGCTGCAAAGAAACCCAACTTTTAGAAGCCAAACCCCCACTGGAAACTGTTATTTTCCCGAGATCTCGGCAACGCCCCCGCGCTCGGATGACACAACAGCGCGCGGTGACACCCGGCAATTACAGCTGGTCAAAACATGGAACTGCAGTCCCAGGAGAAGCTCTGCCATCCTCAAATGTGCAGGTTTGTTCCAGCTGACGGAGAAGATCTCATTGCAGCACTGCCCACGGATGGGGGGTAGGGCTCTGTTTGGAGCAGCCTCTCCGGAGGAGTCCGGGCGATGCCACAAAACCCTTCGGTGGAGCTTTGATGTCTTGCTGGTGCTTTTAAAAGCCCAAAATGTTTGTTAAATACCCCAAAAACCTCCTCAGCAAGGAGAGCTGGGGGGATGCACTGCCCCAGCAGCACGACCTTGATGGTATGAGCGTCGCCAAGACCCCCCGGGATCATCTGCACCCTCCTGCCCACGACTCTCCTGCTCAGCCATCTGCTCCCCTCACAGGGCTCGTGCTCTTTGGGGAGAGGTTCAGTTTCCAGGCTTGGAAGCAGCGAGAGGAGCTGGAAGGAGAGCAGAAAAAAACCCAGGAGGAATCTGGAGGTCAAGGATGGAGCCAACCCAAGGTGCTCCAAGCTCCCTTTTCCTCAGGGTTTGCCGCGACTTCTGCACAAGAGCCAGGAAAAAAAAAAAAGGAGGAGAAAAAGCCCAAAATGGGCTTAAAACCAGGGAGAATCAAAGGGGGGAGGTAAAAAATGCTCCCCAGGGAAAAGCCACCCCTCCCCAGTTCCCACCAGTATGGCAGTGGGAGGGTTAGTGGGTGGTGGTGGCAAAGGCTGGGCAGCAGCCACCAGTACAATTATTTTGGGGAGAGGAACGTGGCTTGAGAAACTGCTTGCCATCCTTTGTAAATCTTTAATGAACCTTTAAATGTGCCAAAAAAAAAAAAATTAATAAAACAAAAAGGAAGGGAAGTGAAAAGCTCTCATTAAGGCTTTTGGCAGATCTGATTAGTGGTTTAGAGCCCTTAAACAACCGTTTAATTGGTAAATCCTCCGGCAGCCAAGGAAAAGAAAGGGCTGGGCACAAAAGCGTCCTGTTTTCCTTGTTGTTGGAAAACTGCTCCTTTCCTCCCCTGGGAGAGGGCAGGGCTGGGCACCAGCACTGCCAGGAAAATCCAAATATCCAGCAGAAATTCCTCCCTCCCCAAGTGCTGCTTCAGACTTCCCATTTCTCATCTCGCCCAGCCGAGACAGGTCATAAAACCAGAGATCCCAAAATAATTTGGGCTGGAAGGGACCTTTAAAGGTCATCCAGTCCAGCCCCCTGCAACGATCAGGGACATCTTTGATGCCATCAGGTTGTTTGGAGGCCCATCCCAGCTGGTCTTGGCTGTTCCCAGGGCTGGAGCTCCCCCCACCCTCTGGGAGGGCTGAGCTGCTGTTTTAGCACCCAATTCCCGCTGCAATAATATTTCATCTGGCAATAATTGCACCCATAATATCCAACGGCACATTTCACTGTGCAATAAGGGAAAGGACATTAAGGGAAAGGAGCTGGGAACTCCCCTAAGCCAGGGGTTGCAGTGCTTGGGGGGAACTGGGGTTGATGCTGAGGGTTGTGGTCACTGCTCAGTTTGGGGCCTGTTTCCACCTCTGAGAAACTTCACAATAAAGTCAAACAACCTGAAAAAATACCCCAAACAGAGGAAACCAACCCCCAGACTCCCCAGCTCTCCACGGGGTTGGAAGCACAGCCAGCCCGAATCCATCCCTTTGGAGGCCACCAGCACCTTCCTCCTCCTCTGGAGCTTTGGAAACTTCTCCGAAGTGCTGAGCAAATCCCTCGTGCTGTGAGTCATTCCCAGGCGGATTTAGCTGCTCTCCCCCACACAGCCCATGTCCCCCAGCACTCCACGAGCTGCCCGTGACTCAGGATGGCTCTGCCTGCAACCCAACTTTGCGCCAGCAAACCCTCAGCAGCAGAGGGAGAGCTGGGCTGGGGGCACATTCCCTGGAAAAGTGGGGGTGCAAGGACGCTCCCTGTCCCCCTTCCCCCCAAAACATCATCCCACGCATTCCACGCAGTGGAGTTTTTATGCTCAGCCCCAGCAGCACCAACTTTGACCTTTTCTTTCCCTAATTTATCCTCCTCTTTGCTGTTCCAGTTTCACTCCACCCTCTGCATCATTCACAGCCCATTTCCCGCTCCCTGGGAGAGAGATTCCTCCATCCCAGTAACACCCAGCTTTAACCTGGATGCTGCACCAGCATCATCAACACTCAGGTACCCCTGGATTTGAAGCATCTCCCAGAGTTTCTTCCCCTCTGCCCTGGACACATTTCCATGCAAACCATACTCCAGGAATTCGGGAATTCCAGCCCTTCCTTGCTGCCTTCCCCCTCTGGAGCCCCCAAAGTCACCCCCAGGAGTAATTTGGCCGCATCTCCATCCCTGCCCTTGAACGTCCTCTGAGCTCTTCCCAAAAAAAGGTTGATTGACAGGGAATTCCTGTGAGGCCTCTCAGCCCCCCCCAGCTCTTCCCAGGGAAGGGAAGGTGGGGATGGAGTGCCCAAGTCAGACATTTGCCAGATTAATTCCTCTGCTGGAAATTGTTTCAGGTTTGGGGTGTTTCTTTAAGAATCCATGGAGTGTTAATTCCCTAATTAGCCCCAAGACCCCCGGCGCTGATTGACAAGGTGGGGAAAGGCCGTCGATAAACGGGGTCTGCACAAAACTCCCCAGGGAGGGACAGAAATCCCGTGGAGGGTTGGGGTGGGAAAGCTCCAAAAGTCCAAGGAATACCTGCAAAGTGTGCAGGAACATGGAATGAGGGGGAGTTTGGGCTCAGCCATCGGAAAGCAGGCAGGGATAGGGGTGCAGGCGGGATGGGAAGCGGTGCTGGATCCCACAGGATGCTGGACACATTCCTAATGGGAATTCCCGTTAGGAGGGTTGCTAATGCGTTAACGCTCCACTTGGGATCAAGCCCATGGATCCCTCATCTCTGGATGAGGGTGGACAGAACTTTTCCAAGCCTGGAAACCTTCCCATTCCCTGCTCTCTGCACCCCCGGCCGTGGGATGGGGGTGTCAGGGCTCGGTGCTCCAGCTCCCTCAGGATCTACCCAGGGCTTGGCTCAGAAAAAACTGAACCCCCAAACCCCAGAGAGCCCAAATCCCATTCCCTGAGGAGGCTGGGCCTGCAGGACTCCCATCCCTGCAATGCTCCAGCTCCATTTCCCTCGGATTCATAAAAGGAGGGAGAAGATCCTGCCCTTGGTGGCCTCGGATTTACAGACACACCAGTCCCCCCTTGGGAGAGCCAACCCTACCCCACGATGTGCCCCTAATTGGCAGAAACCTCCCCAAAATCCCTTCTCAGAGCTTTCCAGCTGCTCCCTGCTCCTTGAGGAGCTTCCCACTCCCCCAGCAGTTCCTTTTTCCCCGGGTGGGTGAAGCAATTCCCACCTTCCCAGGCACTTTTGGCACACGAGGTGTTACGTAATCCCACGGCAATTCGGGTTTTCCAGCCCCCAGGAGATGCCTATAAATAAAAAAAGAGGAGGGGGGAGGGGAGAAAAGAGTCCTGGTGATGGAGGAACCCACCCCCTGCACCCACAGGCAGCCGAAATTCCCGGGGGGAAGGGCAAGAGGGGCCGAGCTCGGCTGGAATTCAGCCCAGCACCAAAAAAATAAAGGATCCCAGCAGGATTGGATGAGGAACAGCCCCCAAAACTCTGCGGGCTCTGGGGATGCTGCTCCCCGAGGGGAGGCTGCTCCGGCCCCTCCCCCACACCCAGGAGCCAAAAAAAGGTGCTCCCAGCCCAAAAAAGCCTCTTTCTAAACCAAAAATCAGCTCTCTAAACACAAAAAGCCCCTTTCTGGACCCAAAAATCGACTCTCTAAACTCAAAAAAGCCTCTTTCTGAACCCAAAAAACTCCCCTTGGAATGTCAAGAGCCTCTTCCCGAACCCAAAAAAGTCTCTTTACTAAGTCAAAAATCTTCTTTCCAAACTCCCAAAACCTCTTTTGGAACCCCAAAACTCTGGTTTTCGACCCCAGAAAGCTGCTTTTCCAGCCCCCAAGACCCCTCTTGCCAAACCCAAACGGGCACTTTGGGAACCCAAACCCACCCCAGTGTTTGGTGGAGAGTCCACGAGAGAAAACCAGTGGATTTATCCCGGCTCCTTTGGCTGATCCCGCCTCGGGAATTGTCATTGGGCGATTTTCCCTCCTTTCCCTGCACAAAAGGGGCTGGGGAAGCAAAAAAACAATCCCTCAGTCTCTAAAAAAATCCCTTTTTTTCCCTAATTCCGGCTGTTCCCCCATTGCTGGGACCTTGGAACTTGTCTCAGTTGTCCCCCACGCAGCGATTTTCCTGATTTTTCCCATTTTCCTGATTTTTTGTTATTTTTAGGGATGGGAAAGCAGAAAAAAAAAATCCCATTTTAAGGCACTGAGGGAATTCAAACACATCCAGCCCTGGTAAATCCTATAAATAAAAGTTCAGCTTCCTCTTTAATGGGATAAAAGGATTTTAGAAAGGAGGAAAATACATGGAAAGGAGAGAAATAAATTAGTGGGGGGCTGTAAATGTTGTGCTTAATCCAAATTTAATCTAAACTTTGGGATCTAAGAATTTAAGAAGGGGAGGGAAACACTTGGGATGGAGACAAATTAATAGGGTGGTGTAAATCTGGTGTTTAATCCAAATTTAATCCAAATTTTGGGGCAAATGTGTCCTCCTGGCATTGGTTTCTGCTTCCTAAAGTCCAGATTTCCTGTGGGAAGATGGGAGCAGGGATGAGGCTTTTCCATAGGATATGGATGAACACTTCCCTAAGAATTAGAGGGGGAATATTTGAGATATATATATCTTTATATATATATAAATATAAAAAATAGGGATTATATATATAATATATATTATATATATATTTTTATATATTTATATAAATTATATATATATATATATATATATATATATATATATATATATATATATATATATAATCCCCAGAAACTTGGGATATTGGGAAGTTTTCAAATGTGATCCTTTCACTCAATGCCTTTATCCATTGATTTTATCCATTGGATTTATCCACTGATTTTATCCATCGATTTTATCCATTGATTTTATGCACTGATTTTATCCATTGACTTTATCCATTGATTTTATCCATTGGGTTTCTCCATTGTTTATATCCATTGGTTTCATCCATTTCCCACGTCCCTTCCCCCCCCCCCCCCCATATCTTGTTTTCAATTTTCCCGGGGAAAAAACAACCCCCAGATTTTAAATTTTAAATACAGGTGCCTGGAAAAATAAAATTAAAAAAAATATTAAATGGAGATTTTTTTTTCTGTTTCTGGGTTTTTTGGCTGTTTCTCTTGGCTGTTTCTGGGTTATTTCAGCTGTTTCTGGGTTATCAGGGCTGTTTCACCTGAAAAATCCCATTTTTTGGGGTCAGCCTGAATCCCCAGGGAATCCCTTCATTCCCTCAAGGAGAGATGTGATTTGGGGTGTCAATCATCACGTTTTTATCTCATTTTGGACAACGACCAATGGGCCAAAATTGCTCTGGATGGCACAAACCCACCCAGGAGCTGCTTCCCAAGCAAAGCCAACCTCCCCCCCCAAAAAAAGAAACTCACAAAAAACCCCTGTGATTATTTTTTTTCAATAGGAATAAAAAAAAAATAAATTAACTTATCACATAAAGAAATATATATATAGAAAGGCTGAGCCCAGAAGGGAAATAAAAGCTCAAGGTCTGATTATCTTCTCTCCAGAGGGAGGATTTTGCCACCTTGCAGGTGACCTGAGCTGCTCTAAATCCCTTGGGATACCTGTAATCTCCTGAGTGCAGCAGCAAACACAAAGGAATACATATTTTTCCCCCCCTGGGTGAGCAACAGAGATAACAGAGAGTTCAGAGGCTCCACTCCCTGACAACACAAAAACTGGATTGCACTGATATCCCCCAAGGGAGTCAAAAGATGCCCAAGGAAAACTCAGATTTCCCCATTTGTGCAGGGGAAAAAATCTCCCCTGAAAATGTCATCTCGGGCTGTCCTGGAGAGTCATTGATGCATTTCCAACCCAAAGTGGGACCTGGCGCTTCAAAGAGGAGGAAATAAGTAAATAAATTGATGGATGGAGTGGTTTGGGGTCTGGGAAAAATAAAAAAGGTGGGACAATTCTCCTCCCTTTGTTCCCCAGATGGGATCCTGGGGAAATCAGTGGCACTTTTAAATATCTGGGTGTTATTTTATGGGTTATAATTCAACTGAGTGACAAACTCTGAGTGACGGCCTGACTTGGTGCTGCCCACCAGTGTCCTCCACCACACCAGTAAACATCATTTGGGGCTGAGAAATGGGATTTCTAAGGGATTTCTCCCACTGGCAGGTGCCTCTTTCCCAGCCTGGCAGGTGCAAATGGGATCTCCATCACAGCCTTCTCCAGGGGCATCACCTGCCAGGCTGTCACTGCCTTGGAAACGGCCCCTGAGCTGCTCCTGCTGGAGACTCCCACACCCTCCCCAGCTGGAGGATTCCCAGCTGGAGCAGCTCCACCAGGTCCCACAGGGCTGCCATTGGAATCCTGGAATCCTGGAATGGTTTGGGCTGGGAGGGACCTTAAATCCCATCCCATCCAATTCCACCTGAATGAGCAGGGACACCTCCCACCATCCCAGGCTGCTCCAACCTGGCCTTGGACACTCCCAGGGCTGGGGCAGCCACAGCTTCTCTGGGCAACCTGTGCCAGGGCCTGCCCACCCTCCAGGGAAGGATTCCTTCCCAATATCCCATCTATCCCTTCTCTCTGGCACTGGGAAGCCACTCCCCTTGTCCTGGCACTCCAGGCCCTTGTAAAAAGCTCTCCATGTTTTCCATCAGCTCCAAACATTTGGGGACAACCAAAAGCTCCTCGGGCTTTGACCAGCTGAGCTTCTCCATGGGCTGGGGCTGGAGACAGGGACACCATCACACTGGGGAGTCCTCTGGGAGAGAGGAACAGCCAAATTCCCCGTGGTCCAAAGGCAATGTTCCCATCAGACATTCCCAGAAGATGCCAAGATGCACGTCCTGACCATGCTCCTCCTCCAGAACAACTCCAGGCACTGACAAAGTCATCCAGCTGTGGATCCTGCATCCCTCCTGCATCCCACCTGGGACCTCAGGGCGAGGAAGCAGAAGAGTGGGATGGTGAGTGGAAAATCCATTGGCCTTTCAGCTGGAAATGCTGAAATGCAGGACAACACCAGGGAATGTGGGGGTGTTCAACACCAGGTCAGGGACTGCTGGGCCAGAAGCCCCCTGGGGGGTGGGGGGTGTGCAGGGTCAAACCTCACAGAGAGGGGGTGTCGTGTCCTCCTGGAGCCCCCCTGGGACAGCCCCGGAGCAGCTGCCAGTCCAAACAGCCCTGTGACACCCCCAGCTCCTGCAGCCCTCATGGGGACAGTGGGGACACTGCCCTATAACACCCCCCAGCTCCTGCAGCCCCTCATGGGGACAGTGGGGACACTGCCCTATAACACCCCCCAGCTCCTGCAGCCCTCATAGGGACAGTGGGAACACTGCCCTATAACACCCCCAGCTCCTGAGGGACAGTGGGAACACTGCCCTATAACATCCCCCAGCTCCTGAGGGACAGTGGGAACACTGCCCTATAACATCCCCCAGCTCCTGAGAGACAGTGGGGGCACTGCCCTATAACACCCCCAGCCTCCTGGAGCCCCTCATGGGGACATGGGGACACTGCCCTATAACACCCCCAGCTCCTGCAGCCCCTCATGGGGACATGGGGACACTGCCCCTCCCCCTGGCCTGTGCAGGGCCCCCAGAGTGGCAGGTGGGTCCCAGCCCCCCCAGGAGGGCTCTTTGCCTCTCTGGGGCCCTGCAGATGGGGGTGGTGAGAGCTGAGCTCCTGTGAGGCTTCAGGGGCAGCTCCAGGATCTGCCTCCCCCTCTTTCTCCTGCTCTCTTCCTGCTCCCTCAGCTTCTCTTCCTTTGCTCCTTCCTCCACGCTGGGGGTGGTTTGGAGGGACTGGATCTCGCTTCAAGTGTTGTGGAATTGGTTGGATTTTGCCTTAAGGGTTGTGGATTTCTTGGATTTTGACTTGAGAGTTGTGGATTAACAGGATGTGCTGAGTCAGTATTTTGTGGGGTGTCCTTTTGAACTTTGGCCAAGTCCCTTGTTTGCTCCACTAAATTAATAATGAAATCCCCTGGGAACAAGCCCGTGGCTCATTCTCCTGCCACTCTCTGAGGTGTTAAAGGGCCCTGTATCCATTTATAAAGTAAAACTCCAGGCAGAGCCTCAGAGCTGACAGTTCCAGGGGCTTGGAGCCCACAGATGGACAGAGAAACCATCCCAGTCTGGTCAGAGGAGCCAACAAATCTGGGCAGTGCAGCCTCTGGGGGCCTGACAGCCCATGGACTTGGGGGCAAGATGTTTTCATCAGCAAAAATAGCCTGGAATCACCCCAATCTCCCTTTTATCTTCTCCTTCCAAAACTGTCACTCCCATTTCCCACCCAAACCATCACCCCAATCTCCTTTTTCCTCTCCTGCCCTACCCAAACCATCACCCCAATCCCACTTTTCCTCTCCTGCCCCATCCAAACCATCACCTAAATCTCCCTTTTCCTCTCCTGCCCCATCCAAACCACATCCTCCTGCTGTTGCCACCACCGTTGGACACATCCAGATGATGCAGATGCTGAGCACAAGGAGATGGAGAACCAGGACAACCCATGAGTTGTAATTTGTCTTCCCAGGACAAAAAGATGGGGCTTGGACGATCTGATGGATGCAGGTGACCCAGAAGGCTCCAGTCAGTGATTTATCCCTTAAATACCCATCATCACTGGCTCTTTGCCCCCAGATTCCCACGGAATAATCCAGCTCTTGGCCTTGGCTTATTCCAAAAAGGGTTTTTTTGGAGGGATTCGTGTCTTACTTTCCTCACACATTTCCCCCAGCTGATCCACTGGTGTGTCCAAACATCACTGCTGGAGATTTAAGAGACTAGAGCCCCTGATTTTCCTGCCTGGATCTGCCCCCAGGGCCCAGCACTCGGAATTTCAGCTGCAGGAAGGGGATCGATCTCAGCTCCTTTGACTGCCTGATTAATTTGCAATTTGGATGCAGGAGCCGCTCCCACCTCGGAGATAAAAAGCAGCAGAACACAGGTGGGAAGCAGTCTCTGGAATTCCAAGGATTGAGGGGCTGGAGAGACAAGCACGGCAAGACCCCAACCAGGGGTTCAGCAATTGCTGCTCAATCTGTATTTATCCCCCCTATCCATCCCCCCTCCCTGCTCCAACACCCCTCAGGTGGCAGGATGAGGAAAACCAGCGAGGAGAGGCAGCTTTGCCCCACTGCAGGCAAAAAGGGTGGGAGGGAAAATCCCCTTTTCCCTCTCTTTTCCACGTTTCCCAGGGCACCAAGGGCGAGTGCTGCTGCAAGGCAGCTGATCCCCAGCAATTTTGGAGGCCTGTGCAGCACCCAGAGGGACTTCATCCCATATTATCCCGCCTCTCTCCACTTCCCAGGGCAAACACTTCATCAGCACCTGCACAAAAGGATGGTCTGGGAGGTTTTTTGCACCTCCCAGCCCACAATCCCCTTTAATTCTTCCTAAAGGAAACCAATTTGCACGGCAGAGGTGTCCCATTTGGAGAAGCCCAAGAGCCACCCCAGGGCTCACAAAGCAATTGGAAGATGCAGAGATGTGAAAAGAGGCAAAAAAACCCACCCCCAAATGAGGTTTTAAAGCTCCTCTGAGCCACCAACGAGCTCGAGCTGGTCCCGTTCCCAGGGAAGAGGCTCCAGCAAAGGGAGCGCTCCAGGTTTTTTGTGGCCCAGGAGATGGGGCAGGATTTTTGGGGGCAGCCCCATGAGCCTCACCTTAATTTCTTTTTCAATTTATTTAGGAAATTTGGCCAAGTCACAGATCGCTTCACCGCTGCAGAACCACATTTTTGGCAGCGAAATTGCCCCAAATCCCAAATTCAGTGTCCAAGAGGCTGCAGCAACAGCTGCCACTGCCAGGGGTGACCCCAAAGCTCCAATTTTTTCAGGATTTTCCGGCTAAAATAAATACTTAGAGGTGTCTGGAGCTTGGAGCCTCCATGGGACACTCCCCAAAACTGAATCTTAAACCAGATCCCCCAGATTTCCCACATCCAAAGGGATTCCCACCCCGTGAAGGGTCACCCATCCCCACGGGGCCAGCGAGCCCATCCCGGCTGCAAAACCTCTTCACCCACTAAAAAAACCAATCTAACCACACGATAATGAGAAGTTAATTAAAGCAGAAGAGATCAAAGGCACTTTAGACAGATTAATGATACGGAGAGTGCCAGGAATTTTCCCCGGTTTTGCATGGGCGGCTTTTTCCAGGCTCTGGAGCTCCTGTGAATTCCGGGCAGCTCTTTTCATTTCCCCCTCCCTTCTTTTTTCCTTGCCTCCCTTGATGGATGAGGGATTTGAAGTCCTAACAGCTGCGGGGATTTGTATTGGGGGGGAAAAAGAGGAGACATTCAAAGGATTATCAAGCGAAAAAATCAACTGGGAAGAAAAAAAATCCAATAAAAAAGGAGAGGGTTGGAGAAATCACAGCCCACGTGGTGAGAGGAGTATGTGCATATATCTTTATTTTTATGGCTATTTAGTTATTGATATATTTAGCTCTGTGGTTTACAGCTCCCTATTTGTATCTATTATATATATTTTGATGTCTT
>NW_020957788.1:14422-19180 GCF_003031625.1 Empidonax traillii | reverse complement strand
ATTATCAAGCGAAAAAATCAACTGGGAAGAAAAAAAATCCAATAAAAAAGGAGAGGGTTGGAGAAATCACAGCCCACGTGGTGAGAGGAGTATGTGCATATATCTTTATTTTTATGGCTATTTAGTTATTGATATATTTAGCTCTGTGGTTTACAGCTCCCTATTTGTATCTATTATATATATTTTGATGTCTTTTATCTCTAGTTCTACTTAAATAGAGAGGTGGCAGAAGAAAAACAAAGTTCAGGAATGAGCCAGAATCCTACAAACTGGGGGGGAAATGAGGTGAGGTTTGGGATGCTGAGGGCAGAAGAATGTAAAAAAAAAATAGGGCATTTTGCAGCTTTCAGCTTCTCACCCCTTGTTTTCTCCCTCTTGGCTGGAAAGGATGTTTTTCTCCATCTTTTTTTCCCGTGGGATGCTCCTCTCCGAGTTGAGGTGGTGTTTGTGCCCAGGGGGCCCTGGGGAGAAGTCAGGGGGGTGTTTCTCTAAAAATCTCATTTTCTCCCTGCCATTGCCTCCCAGGATGTGTTTCCACGGGGAAAAGGGAACTCAAGCCCAGAGAAAAACGGGAAAAAAAACCTCCACGACACCCCCAAATTGTTGGGTGAATTAAAATTTTCTGGGCCAGGAGGAGAATTCAGCCTGGAAAACCAAAGGAGAGGCAGAAAAATGCTTCAGTTCCCTGCCCCAAACGCCTCAGAGGAGGAGAAAGACTAAAAAAAAACACCTTCTAGAAATATTCCTAGCCTGGCTCCCAAAGGATATCCCTGCAATGTGGGATGACAAAGTGCTGGGGGAGCCAACTTGGGTAATTTCCACCTCTAAAAGTCCTCAGCGTGGCCTGAGCAGGCAGCAGAACGCCGGTGTCAGGGATCCATCCTTCACAGAGCCCATTGCAGAGAAGAAAATGGCATTTACATGGATTGTAACTAAAAACTCAGCGGCATGTGACAGTTAAATTGACTTTCTGGGAATTTCTCCTTCTTCAGCAGGAGCAGATGAAGTCCTGCTGCTCCTGTAATAACTCCCCACATCCAGTAACGTGCTCCAGCTCTTTTCCATGTTCTCCTTCCTCAAAACAGACCCAAATAAATAAAGCAGGACTGTGGAACTGCTGGGAATGTCCCAGGTCTGATTCTGCCCTGAGGATGCTGCTGATCCAGGGCCTTTCTGTGACCACTTCATCAGAAATCCTTCCCTGTCAACGTCACTTCAGTGCCTGGTCAAGTTATGGAGAAGATTATCCTGGGAAACACCTGAAGGACAACTCAAGGTGAATCATCTACAGGCAGCAGGTGGCAATGGGAAGGCCCTAAGGGATGAGGACAATCATCATCATCCCAACATCTCAATTACAAGCCCTCTCTCCCCCTTTTTAACCCCCTAGAAACCCCTGTCAGGAGGAATAATCCCCACCAAACTCTCAGCTGGCTCACAAAACAGCTGGGAAAAGCCATCAAATCAACGACTGCAGATACCTTTTGGGATGGCAAACACTTTGTGTGGGAACATCCCATGAAAACAACACCACAAGATCATCCCAGAGGAGCAGCAGCTCCAGCAGATGGACCAGCTCCAGTCCAGGCCCAGAAATCAGGGATCAGTGAGGGTCCTTGATGAAACCATGCAGATGAGAACAGCACACCCTCACCCTGGAATTACAGAGTAAAAAGCAAAATTCCCAGATTCGATGGTCCACTGTCTCCAACAACTCCCTGGGAGATCTCCCAGCAAAGCTCATCCCTTCCACAAGGACAACGATCAGGTGACCTGGCTGGTGGATGAGGGCAAGGTGTGGATGTGTCTGCCTGGACTTCACAAAGCCTTGTCCCACAGCACTGTCCTGGAAAAGGCTTGGACAGGGCACTCTGTGCTGGGTCAGGAACTGGCTGGAGGGCCCAGAGAGTGGTGGTGAACGGGGCTACATCCACTTGGGATCCAGTCACCAGTGGTGTCCCCCAGGGATCAGTGCTGGGCCCAGTTCTGTTTAATCTGTTTATGGACGATTTAGATGAGGGGATTGAGTCTACCATTAGTGAATTTGCAGCTGCCACCAAGCTGGGGGGGTGTGTTGATCTGCTGGAAGGCAGGAGGGCTCTGCAGAGGGACCTGGACAAGCTGGATCCATGGGCTGATTCCAAGGGGATGAGGTTCAACCAGGCCAAGTGCCGAGTCCTGCCCTTTGGCCACAACAAGCCCCGGCAGCCCCAGGGCTGGGGTCAGAGTGGCTGGAGAGCAGCCAGGCAGGAAGGGAGCTGGGAATGTGGAGGGACAGGAAGCTGAACATGAGCCAGAGTGTGCCCAGGGGGCCAGGAGGGCCAAGGGATCCTGGCCTGGCTCAGGAAGAGTGTGGCAGCAGGAGCAGGGAAGGGATTCTTGGCCTGCACTCAGCGCTGGGGAGGCCACCCCTGGAGTGCTGTGTCCAGCTCTGGCCCCTCAGGTCAGGAAGGACATGGAGGGGCTGGAGCAGGGGCAGAGAAGAGCAGGGAGGGTGGGGAAGGGACTGGAGCACAAGTGCTGTGAGGAGAGGCTGAGGGAGCTGGGGGTGTTGAGCCTGGAGAGGAGGAGGCTCAGGGGAGACTCAGCACTGTCTGCAACTCCTGACAGGAGGTTGTTCCCAGGTGGGGGTTGGTCTCTTCTCCCAGGAACCAGCAGTAGGACAAGAGGGCTCGGTCTAAGCTATGCCAGGGGAGGTTTGGGTTGGATATTGGGAAGAAATTCTTTCCAGAGAGAGTGCTCAGCCATTGGAATGGGCTGCCCAGGGAGGGGTGGAGTCACCAACCCTGGAGGTGTTTAAGGACAGGCTGGATGTGGCATCAGTGCCATGGGCTGGGAACCACAGCGGGGTTGGATCCAGGGTTGGACTGGAGGATCTCAAAGGGTTTTTCCAACACAGCTGATTCTGGGATTCTCTTCTATTCTATGATAAACAGCATCTTTTTAAGGTCAGGACAGAGCAGGTTTGGGATTCAGCCTTTTCCACCTGTCCAAACCTGGGAATTGAGTCATTTTTATTCAAGAGATGGATAATTCTCCCATGGGATCGTTGTGTCCTTGGTCCTCAGCAGACACCTCTCCAGCCCTACATGATGGGGCTTCCCTTAAAACCCAAAAATAAGCCAATGCCAAACTAAAATGAGCCTCCAAAGCCCAGCTTTTACTGCATCCCATCCTCCAAGCTCGACCTCATGAGTCCCAGAGGGGTTTTCCTCACCTGGGTGCTCCGAGCTGACATTTCCCTGCCACGGAAAAGCCGGGGAACGACGGATCCTCCCCGGGAAAACACAAGAACAAACTGAAGAATTAGTGACTGTGGTGCAGATCATATTTTACACGTTTTGTGTTCAGATAAACAGGGATTTTTGGCTCCCTGCCAAGGTTGGGGAAAGCTTTTATCTCCCGAGAAACACCAGGGACTGCGTGAACTTTAAAACCAAGGATCATTTCCAGCTCCCTCCTCCTTGGTGTCTCTTTCTTTGTAACAAGTTCATTGCTTAAAAACACCATTTTCCCCCAGCTCTTCTTCCCTCCCCTCCTCCTTCCCTCCCCCCCCTCCCCAATTCCTCATGCTAATTTATGGAAATCAAATGGTGCCTCTTTCCAGGCAGGGATAATAAAGGAGAGGTATTAAAAGAGGGAGGAAACACAGCAAAGGGGGTCTGGAAATATGAATTGTTCTGGAAGGAGAGGGCGGTTTATTTTCTCGTTAAAGGGAAGGTTGTGTTTAATTAAATTTGTTTCTTCTCTGCTTTGAAAAGGAGCTCCAAGACTCTGCTGTTGGGTGGGGGGAGGATGCTCCAACGGGCCCTCGTTTCCCGGGAATGCACAGGGAATGGGATGGGATCCTTGACCAGATCCTGCTCATCACAAGCCCATCAGCGCATGGCTGAGCATCCAGATGGGAAAGGGGCCAAACTGGGAGCATATTCCTTGAAAACCCTTTTTTTTTCTGGGAAACTCAAGCACCATCTACACTTAAGCTTTGTATTTCCCAGCGTGGAAAGGTTGGGAATGCTCCAGGATGCAAACATGGCCAAGGAGCTCTCGGAAAGGAGCACTGAGCCAAATCCAGCCAGGAATTGGAGACAAAGCTCCTCTGCCAGCAAATCTGGAGAGACGAATCCCTTGAAAAGCTGGAGATGCTCCGGAGAGCCCAGTTTACACCTCCCAGGTGCTGCATTCCCGCGGAGAGGACGGTCCCTCCCCTCCCATCCTGCTCGAGTCCGGCCTTGGGGAGGTTTCATTCCAAGGAATTCAATGCGGGCTGGTTGTGCCGGGAGCCGGCGCCGCCCCCTCCGATAACATCTCGGATCGTTCAATTCTCATTGCTCCAATAATCCAGATCTAATTTGCCGGGAGCCGGCGCCGACTCCTTCGGCACTTCATTAGGGCGCGTGAGCAGCATGTCATTACCACGGCCCTGCACAATTCCCTTGGGAAAACCCAAAGCCAGCCCTGGGTTTGGCCAATTCGGCCCCCTGGGGGGTCGGGATTTGGATCCCTGGGTTTGGCCAAAGGGGTTTTTGGTTGCATGGGGTGCAAAGTTTCACCCAAACCCGGATTTCACCTGCGTGATCCCCCCCCCCCAGTTCCAGCCCCTTTCAGCTTTTCCCAGTTGATCCAAAAATTACCACGCTTTCATCGGGCTCATTTTTACTTCTTGAAGCTTTATGTGTTCACCCAGACCCAGCAATTATTTCTGGGAATACACATTCCCACAGGCCAAGGGATCCTGTACTCCAACCCAGCTCCATC
>NW_020957788.1:11578-14209 GCF_003031625.1 Empidonax traillii | reverse complement strand
CCCCCCCCCCCAGTTCCAGCCCCTTTCAGCTTTTCCCAGTTGATCCAAAAATTACCACGCTTTCATCGGGCTCATTTTTACTTCTTGAAGCTTTATGTGTTCACCCAGACCCAGCAATTATTTCTGGGAATACACATTCCCACAGGCCAAGGGATCCTGTACTCCAACCCAGCTCCATCATGCACAAAAAAGGCTGAAAATTGTTATTACAAACATTTTTCCGGCAGGGAAAGCTCAACTTTCGGGGGGTTTTTTTGACTAGAAAACCAGGATATGGGGAAATCTTATGGGAGGAGCTGCCTGGATTTGAGAGCATCAGGGAGGATAGAAAGAAATACATGGAATATGGGGGTTTGGGGAGAAAATGAGAGTGGGTTATTCTGAACATAATCAAATTAAAGAGCATTCAAGACATGCCGTGGACGATTTAAGGGACGATGAGGCGGGTGGATAAACCCCCAGCCCTGGATCCTCCGGCATCACTCTGCAGGAGAAGGGAAAGACAAGGCAAGGAGAAAGGAAGACGTAGGGATATGAGGGAGGGGGGGTGAGCACGAGCTCGGGCTGCAGTTATTTATAGGAGCTGGGTTTGTGCGGGAGGAGAGCGAGCGGTGCCAAAAAGGGAGGGTAAAAATAATCCCGGAGACAGGTGCTGCTGCCTTGGGAAGGAGGCCCAGTGCCAGCCTGGGGGAAGTGCAAGGGAAGACAAAAAAGGAGAGAAACACCGAAAATCAGGAAATTACGAGCTGTTTGCGTTTCTCTGCGTCGTCCCCCACCTGTGTGAGGACAAACTGTCCTTCACAACTCTGGGACGGGTTTGGGGGAACCAGGAGCTCCCCAAAACCCAGGGAAGGACCCTGCAAAGGATTAGACACAAGGCACAACTGCTGACCAATTCCCAGGGGATGGGCAGGGAGAAGAACCCTCTGATTCTGCCCATGAATCCCTGCACACTTTGCCCCACGGATGGAAAACCGGTGTCCTGAGAACCCTTTCCCACAGCCAAGCTTCTGCCAGAAATGATGTTATTAATTAAAAACATCATTAACTCAGCCTGAAAAGGTCTTATTCTCACCTTGGGGGCTAAAAAAATCACCTTATTTTAAGACAAAGACTTATTTCCCCCTAATTTTGCCTTCAGGAGCCCTTTTGGAGACCTTTGTGCTGCAGGATGGACACGGGGAAGGGACAGTCCCGGAGTCATGTCGGTCCTTCCAAATCCTCGTGGGTGCAGCTGGCACCGGGATGGCTCTCACTTTTATAGATATAAATATATAATGTATAAAAATATAAACACAAAAATAGGGAGAGGCAGCAGAGCCGGGGGAGGACGTTCATCACATCTCCCAGGGCCGGGGGAGGCGGGATGAGCTCCGAGGAGCCGCAGTCGGATAATCAAGGCGAGTGCCAGCAGCGAAGTGGCATCTCCACGGCCTGTTATTCCTTCCCCTCCCTCCTCTTCCCTTTTTCCCCCCCTGCACAAATCCATCTCCTCACCCTCTTTTCGGAGCAGCTTTCATCAACTTGTCACCCAGAGACAACAAGTTGGGCTGTGAGTGAGAGATGAAAAAATCACGAGGAAAAAGAGGGGAAAAACGTAATGATGCTCTAAACCCACTCAAAACTCGATTCTCTATCCCAATAACGTGAAATCTCGGAATATATTCCTAAACCAGCTGCGTTTTTGGCAGGGGAACCTGACAGTGGCACCCACGGGAGCAGGGGCAGGAGGATCCCGTTCAGAATCCATTTGCAGCTCTTCCCTCCCAGTCGACTCCCACCCAGCTCCATCAGGCACAAAAAAGGTTGGAAAATCCTACAGGAAAAGCTCAACTTTAAGGTTGGGGGGTTTTTTTGAGTGGAAAACCACACAGTCACATGGGGGGGTGGAATCTTTAGGGAGGAACTTCCTGTATTTGGGAGCATCAGGAAGGATAGAAAGAATTCCATGAACTCTGGGGATCTGGGGAGAAAATGAGGGTGGGTTATTCTGCCTCTAATCACATGATTCTGCCTCTAAACACATTCCAAGAGGAGTCATGGAATGGTTTAGGTTGGAAAAGCCCTCCAAGATCAGAGTCCAGCACCATTCACCACCATTCCCAACAGCCCCACGTTTCTGGAGCACCTCCAGGGGTGATGACTCCATGGCTTCCATGGAAAAAGGAGGAGAAGCAAGTAGGGAGATGAAAATGCAGGACACACCAGCCAGGCTGGCATCGGAAAGACAAAGCCAAGCCGGGCTTTAGCACGTGCTGGGCTGGATTTCATTTCATTTGCCAAGACAAAAAACACAGACATTTTATTGCTTTTGTTTGCCTTTCCCTGTTTTCCCTGGGCCTGGCGGAGGCAGAAGGATGAGGCCGGGAGGGCTCTCCGGAGCACAGTCCCACGTCTGGCTGACAAGGGGAGGACAAATGAGAGCGTTTAGGCGGTAATTAGCCAGTAATGACCTACTTGGAGGTCTCCCCGCGCAGGAAAAGAACCTGAGCCGGAGCCGGGCGCGGCAGCTCCGAGCGCTCAGCAATTTGTCAGGTTATTGCTGCTCGCGGGGAACTGGCGACGGGCTCATTAACCCCATTACGGACTCGCGCCGCTCGCACATCCCTCTGCTTTAAATAAAAAGCCTTT
>NW_020957788.1:2845-6633 GCF_003031625.1 Empidonax traillii | reverse complement strand
AAGCCAGCCTTGCAGCCAGGACCTGGCAGGGGGATGGATTTCCATCAGCCCGAGGCTCCGCAGCTCCCGGGCATGTTCCTGCTCGTTCCCGGTTTCAATTTCCTCCCATCAGCGGCTCCGCTTTCCAAAGCAAATCATTTGCGACTACAAAGCTGCTCCATTTGGACAATTTCAGAACATAAAGCCCCGCTGCAATCACTGTGAGACGTCTTCAAAGCGGCGCTGCTGTCACTCAATCACCCTCCCCTCCCTCCGCAAAGGCATCAAAAAAAAAAAAAAAGGTTCGTCCAAAACCACCGACAAAATTTAAGCTGCTCTTCTGTCTCCCAAATCAAAAGAGCTTTTATGGAAAACGAGCCACTGCAGAGCCTGTGTCTGAGGGGGTTTTAAATCGGGGAATCATTGGGCTCTGTAGCCAAACTTCTCCTGTGATCATAAAGACTAGAAAAAAAAAAAATCTTATGCCTTAAAAACCCCCATAAACCCGTTTTTCCCCCTCCCTCTTGACCACGTGCCACGGCTTCCCAACTCTCTGCTACCAGGCTGGTTGTGGAAAACCTTGGGAATGGAGGGCCTCGGGAAGATCAGGCATTCAGATGCTGAACAAGCTGCAAGCGAAGCCAGTCACAACCTATTAAATCTTTTTTTTCTTTATGTATGAAAAATTATGTTAAGCTCAAATTTGCACAGAATTGGGAACCCTCCACGCTTGTAATCACTTTCTGTAATGTGCTGTTTGACAGCTCTCCTGATTACGGGGGTTTTTGGGCTCCCGCCGTCTCCTCAGCGCACGAGCGGCGCCGGCTTTGGGAAGAGCAAACCAGGGTTTCTCCCCCTGGGGATCGCCCAGGAAAAACCTGGGAATGCAACCCAAAGCTGGGAGATCAACAGGGAGACCCTCCACGTGCTGGGAGCGCTGCTTGTTATCTCTGGGCCCCGTTAATTCCCACCGAGCTGCCGCTAAACCGGTTACTGCGTGAAACGGCGCGGCCAGAGGGAGGGTTTAGTCCTTCCCCTCTAACCGGATTAGGGAAAGCATTGGAATCCACGCCAGGAGTGCCAGCTGGAGTTCAGCAGGGCCGGTGGCCAGCAGAGAAGGATCCACTCTGGGTTTGGAAGGGGATGTTTAAGGTTAAGGACCCAAATCGCATCCCCTGAGCATCAAACCCAAGAGGAGCTTCGGGGGACATTCCATAGGGCACCAAAACCCACTTCCAGAGCCTCCCCAGGTCTCAGTCCCTCCATCCAGATGGACACAAGACCAAAGCCCTGCATCCACCACTTGGGTTCAACACTCCCAACCCTTTTTTCCTTGTTCCTTATTCTTTTTTCCCCATTCCTTATTCCTTTATCCCCCACTGGGGGGGCCCAGCGAGGTGCAGCACTATGGAAATACCCAGACTTGATGATCTTGGAGGTCTTTTCCAACCTCAACGATTCAACGATACCGCCCCAGCAGGGCCATCAACGACTTCATCTGCTGCAATTCCCATTTCCCAGCGCCAGGCACGTGCAAACTTCCAGATAAAGACATTTCCCTATTTCAAAGTCTCCTTGTCTGCACTTTCCCCGCTGATAATGAAAATGTATTTACATGGGTGGATTTTAATTTAATGAAACGACGCTTCCTCTTCCCCCCCCCTCCCCTTAAAAGCCTGATTCGTGCATTTATTTCCTGCCATCGCCTGGAAACGAGCAATTCAACCCCGGGCTTGAGGACATTTATATAAAACACTTAAACTGGAGGTTGGGAGGGGGGAAAAAATAAAAGAGGTGGGAAATAATAGAGGATTGCAGGGATGTGGCAGGAGCAAGGGATGCTCACGGTCAAGGAGGAGATGGGAGAGCCTGGCTGTAAATTCACTCCACCTGTGTCTAAATATACCTGTGCTGATCCAGCAGAGCACACGGCGTTCCAGGGAAATGGGAGAGCAGGGAGGGGACAAAAGGGCAGAGGGTGGAAAGGGGATAAATAGGATGGAGATGGGTCCGGCAGTGATTCCGATGCCCCTTCCTGACATCTCCCAACCCCATGGGTTGGTACGAGCTGTGGGCTGGTCCCCAGTTCGCCCAGTTCCTCCTGCTGTTCCACTCTCCAGGTTCGCGGCTATTTTAGGGGAAAAAGGGCCCGATTTGGCTCAAGAGCTGAACGAGCCCATCGTGGTAACACCTCCATTAGCGAGCTTACAACTGCCTCCAAACGATCCCATTAATTACTCTTTGCTGCCCATTTAGAGAAGCTTTTTTGCTGCAAGCCCCACGCCATTATGTCCCTTCCCATTTACCTCCGCGCTCATTAGCATAATGAATTAAGCTTTTAGCCACGGCTCGAAATGGCCCAACCGGTCCCTCTCCGTCTATTCCCCGGGATGTTTTGCCTTTAAGAGGGACCTAAATCGGCAGAAAATGCAGCATTTTCCTCTTTTCCAGCCCGAGTCGAGCTTTTAGTTAAAAAGCTGAAGGTGACGTAGAATCTTTATTTGCTTGCTCAGGGGGAAATCCGGCTTTGCTCACCTAACGTTGGTGTTTCTACCCCAAGAAATGGGGGGGGGGAAAGGCTGATTTGAATTGTTTTCCCCAAAATCTGGGTGTTTTGCAACCATTGCTGGTGCAACGCAGCCCAAGGCTGAGCACTGGGAGCAGCCTGGGATGTGATGCAGCCTCGGGGAACGGACACAGAGCAGCGTTTCCCACCTCCCAGATGAGCGTCCTAATTACTGGCCCTGCTAATTAAACTCCTTCTTGGGCCGCAGGAAGGACGAAGCGGAGCAGAGCCCGCAAAGCGGGGCAGTGGTGTCATCGGGGGGACCCCAAAAAAGCAGGTTGGGAGACGTCAGACGTGCCCTCAGGGACGTGTCCCCCGTCCCAGAGCTTGGAAAAGCTCCAAACCAGGCTGGGAAATGTGGAGCAACTCAATCAGACACTGCAAATGTCACCTTGGTGGGACACACATCCCATCCCAGCAAGGAAAACATGCGGGAGAAGATCCAAAAACCCGTCTGGAAGGCCAAAAAAAAAAAAAACCCACAAAGCACAAAACCCCCTTCATAAAAAACATCCTTGGGAAAGGTCATCATTCCCAAGATTTTCAATGGGAGCGCTCCAGGTTTCCTTGGGAGGGGGAAGTGAAAATTGCAGGATGAGTTCCAGGTGTCCTTGTCCCAAAGCAGCCCCTCAGCTCCTCAGGACTGAGCCCACAACCAGCAAACCAGGCTTAGGCCTGGAAAAATGATGGGTTTTCCCTAATTTTGAAGGGAAAAAAAGACTGAAAAGACCAGGAATGAGAGGCCACAAAGCCCCTCCAGCCCAGGAGCCACCACAGCTCCTCATAGGCCACAGGTGATGTCCCACCTGGAGCAAAGAAACTCCTGTCTCCCAACTTTATGTGGCTGCAAAAATTATGGGGAAACTGAAAAAAAAAAAAAAAAAAAAAGGGGTGGAGGGAAATTAGGAAGATGAAAGGCAACTCCAGAAATATTGGAGAATCTGCAAAAATTAAGGGGAAACCTCAAAAAGCAGCTGCTTCTGGCAGGAGAAATTATCTTTTTTTTTTGTCCCTTGGAGAAAGATTTTTGGCTCCTGTTGAGATCAAACCCAGGACTTAAACGCAGCCTAGGCTGAGCTCAACTCCTTGTCCCCCTTTCGTGCTCTTCCTCTGCAAAACTCTTCTCCTTTATTGCATTTTAAAAACGTTTCAGTTTTAAAGATTTGGGTGCCCGTTGCAAGTCTGAGCATCATAAGAACCTCAGCCTTCTAAAAAATCTCAGTATTACAAAAACCTCAGTGGG
>NW_020957788.1:0-2521 GCF_003031625.1 Empidonax traillii | reverse complement strand
AGCCTAGGCTGAGCTCAACTCCTTGTCCCCCTTTCGTGCTCTTCCTCTGCAAAACTCTTCTCCTTTATTGCATTTTAAAAACGTTTCAGTTTTAAAGATTTGGGTGCCCGTTGCAAGTCTGAGCATCATAAGAACCTCAGCCTTCTAAAAAATCTCAGTATTACAAAAACCTCAGTGGGATAAACCCCTCGGTGCTATAAAAAATGATCATAAAAATTCCATATGCTAAAGAAAAGCAGGAAAACGGAGGCTTTTCTTGCCATAAATGGATTTTTCTCCTTGTCTTTCAACCCTCTTCTTCCTTCCCCCCTCAGCAGTGGGATCCATCCCAAATTTAGGCACTTACTCCCTGCTAATCGTGGAATCACCACAGAGATCCTTAAGTGCTTTCCTGGCTGGGATTGAGGGGGATTTTTGTGCATTTATGTGCCTTTTGGGAATCCATGGGGGGGCTTTTTTTTGCCTCCTCTGTGTAATGGGAACATTAAAGGTGGGGCAAAGCCGGGGGGAATTTCAAGGGAACCATTCAGAAGGAAAGTCCTTGAAAGAAAGAAATCCAGAGCAAAAAAAAAATGTTTCAGTTCTGTGTTGATACATAAATATAGACTGAAATAAATGACACTGGCTGTGGGTGAGGCTCAGAGGGAGGAAGGGAGAGAAAACCAAGCTGTTTGGGGGGGTTGCTGCTCAAAACCCCCCCAAAAAATCCATCTCATCGCATCATCCCAACCCCCTGGGGTTTGTGCTGCTCCATCTTGGGGTATTACAGGCTTAAAAGGAGAAAAACACCTTTTTATTTGCAGATTTTCTCTCTCTCTCCCCCTTCTCTGCTCAAGTCCTGGTTCTAAATTTACTCAGAAAAGGGTGGGGGGATAAAAAAAAAAAAGGCACAGGAGCTGTTCCCAAACCGGAGTCCTCACAGGTTATTTTCTGGGGCTCGTGAGGGGAGTGAAGAACCTCAGTATTCCAATTTTTTACCCACAAAAGGGTTAATCCGTGTAAGGAAGGGGAAAAAAAATAAAACCAAATAAAGCCATTACAGGCCATCCCCTCCGGAGGATAAATGGGGGAAAATTGCCGGCGGGTGCTCAATGACCGCGAGTTGTTTGCCCGTTGAGGAGGATGAGGGCGATGATGGGCAGGAACAGGGAAGGTCACACGGGCTGATCCCGAGAGTCACTTTAGAAAGATGGAAAAAGCCGAGGCTGGGTCGTGGAAGGGGGAAAACTGCTGGAATTGGGGGTGTCTGGGGGGTTCGAGTGCTGGGATTGCTCCCATGGACTGATCCTATTCCCCAGCATTCCCTGAGGGACCCCGGGCACGTCCCTCGGCCTCCACTCCAGACCCATCCCCAGCTGCTCCTGTGAAAATCCTCGTTTATTTTACACCCCTTTTCCAGGAGGAGAACCAGAGGCACCAGGTTTTTAACCTTTCCTTGGAGGAAACGGCTGGAAAATCCCGGCAGGTCCAAGCCCCCGGAGCAAAGTGTTGGGAGAAGGCAGAGCTGGGACAGGGGTGAGCAGGGAAAAATAAGGGAAGCCAGGAGAAACAAGGAATTTGGGATTTCCAACTCCTCCCCTGCTCCTGGTGGTGACACATTACCCAACCCTCCCACGGGGGACACTAATTTTTCTGGTGGAACACACTTGTCTCCCTGTTATCGGAATAATTTAATTAACTGGGAGAAATGTAATTAATTTTAATTCTTGGTGATAACTCATTGTTTAACGCGATCTCAATAATTATATTTTTAAAATCTTAATGCCCAGTAACTGTCCTTATAATGCTCTAATTAAACTCTCGTATAAGGAAGTGTTTAATTTCCCAGCGTCGGGAAATTGTTTCTGGTCCCCAGAGCCGGCCCTGGCGATCCAAGGAGATGGAGGAGGTGACAAGGGAGGCAGGAATGGGCCCAGCACACCCCTGGATCCCAAACCCACCTGCAGCCTTTGAGATACACCTGGATATCCATCCCTTTTGGCTGGAATTCCTGGCTCCCAGCCCCTCCAGGAGCAACGCTCTGTTTAACTCTGCAGGCTGGGAAAGGCTCATTTCCGTGTTTTCTGCTGTTCTCCTAACTGTCTTAAGTACTCCAATATACAATTTCCATCAAGGAATTACATGCTGCTGGCAGCCTTTTAAGGCAGGGAAAGGACCCCCCGTGGAACTGTTTGCTTTCTTGGAGTGGGATCATCTTCAGCGAAGGATTTGTCCTCTAATTGCACCATCTGTGCCTTGGGAAGGCGGGATTGCAGCCCTGCTTTGGCTCCCGTTTTTCTCCTCTTTCTCCTCTATTTTTCTCCTGCCTTGGAGGAAAACTCTGCAATTGCAGGTTTTGGAATCCTCCCAGCCCAGGATTTGGGGGTTCAGACCCCCCCGGGTCCCAATGGCCCCCCCAGTCCTGGACATGGATGTTCAGACAACCCAGGCCCCAGTTCCTCCCCAGCCCAGGATTTGGATGCTCAGATCCCACAGGTCCCAGTGTCCCCCCAAATCCCAGTGTCCCCCCAAATCCTGGTGT
>NW_020957787.1:21428-24458 GCF_003031625.1 Empidonax traillii | reverse complement strand
TGTAGGGAGATGTTCCTCACCTCTTCTTCTCCACAGTCATCTGTCAAATTAGTCCCTTGGGTGAGTTGTAACCAGATGTGGAAACATTTTCTGTACAATTTATTTCAGTATATTGGCAAGAATGTTCTAATTTATTCTCACTTATCCTTTGCTTCTCGTCCTGGTGCAGTGTGGGAGCCAGTGAAAATGTGACACTTGACATCCTTTGCCAACTCCAAACATCAATGCAGGGAGACCTGGAGCTGTCTCAGAGCCTTGGGGACTCAGGTTTTGGGGGAAGCTTTGCTCACAGTGAGGAAGGATGTTCAAAATGCCTGAGCAAGTCATGGAACAGTTTCCATTTGGCCATTCAGGAGCCTTTAGTGAATTCCCCAGCCCTGGGGGTGTCCAAGGAAGGCCTGGATATGGCACTCAGTGCCCTGGGCTGGGGGACAAGGTGGGGATTGGACACAGGGTGGACTCTGATCATGGAAGTGTTTTCCAACCTTAGTGATTCTGTCTAATTCTATTTAAAATTCAGCCCTCTGGCAGCAGATTATTATATTTCAAGGGGCTGCACTGAAAACTTAGGTATGTGTGGGTAGGAAAACCCACCTGTTTCCTAAAACAACTCACACAGGGAAGTTCAACATGGAAAACTTCAACCAGGATGATATTTTTACGTTTCAAATGTGGCAGATGAGACTCTTGTTCTTTTAAAAGCAAGCACAACTTGAAAAAAGTTTCATCTTTAAATCACTGTTCCACAGCTTTGTTCTGCTATCCTTTACCTCCCTTAGGCACAGTCAGAACCTGTGTGAAGGCATCAGTTATGTCTGGAATTGCCATCAACGTGGGGACTCTGCCTTTTGTTCCCTCCCAGCGCTCTGGATGCCGTGAGTGTCTCACCCACAATAGGCATTCAGAGCAGCAGCACTAACACACTGGCACACTCAGCTTGTTAATGCATTCCAAATCCTGCTCTGTTCTGACTCAGTTCAGCAGCATAAACAGGTAGGAATATGCATTAACCCTTGGCTGGCATGAGATTCTCCAAGGGGAAAAATGCAAAGCCAAGAGTCAGGGAGCACCAGACAGAGAAGGGCTCCCTCAGCCAGAGGTTTTTCCAGGACTGATGTGCTGATTTTAAGGCAAAATGTGTTGCCTCTGCTGCTCTTTGAGCCCTTTCCTGGCAGAGAAGGGATGGACATGCCTCCAGCTCACAGAAGGATAAATAAAAGCCTGTCTTAGGATTTAAATCCGGTCTCTGATCAAAGGTTTTAAGGATCAGTGATTCAACTGGGGCCCTCAGTGAAAGGTGTTGCCATTAATTACCTTGGTAATTGCAGTGGGAATGCACAAAACAGCTGCTTTGTTTGGTTGTGATGATTCCCACAGGAAAGGTTCCCTATTGGAAAGTTATAAGAGGGAGTGGATAAAATGTTTCACTTGTCCCTATTTCCCTTCTGCTCGTGATGACCAGTGGGTGACCAGTGTCTTCTTCTGCAGAGCTGTCCATATTTTCCTGTTGAGTGTGGATTGAACAGGAATGTTGTGTCTTTAACTGCCCTCTGGCAGTGGGAAGCCATTCCCTGTGTCCTGTCCCTCCAGGCCTTGTCCAGGGTCCCTCTCCAGCTCTCCTGGAGCCCCTTTAGGCACTGGAAGGGGTTCTTGTCTCCTTTTGCACAGTTTTTTTCACTCTCCTGCATGGAGAGTTTCCTCCTAATTAAGTCCAGGGTGAGCTTTTCATATTTTTTATAAATTTATAATTTATTTTAATTATATATTATATGTTATTATTATTTATTTACAGGGCACTCAGGAGAAGCAGCCTATGTTACCATGACTTGTTCTCACACCATTCACAGCTGATTTCTCCACTGGAGCTGGGGACTAAAGGTGAGAAGTGAGTTTTGGTTGCTTTTATTCCCTTGTTGGGTGTTCAAAGTGGCTTCCTGAAGTAGTTGCTGTTTTCTGCCACCCCAAGAACTGAAGGAAAGGGCGTGATTTTCCCCATCAGTTCATCTCTGCCTCGTGTCATCCCCAGCCCTGGCAGGGAGGCTGCCCTTGTCAGGAGTCAGTGCAAACACAGTCTAGGGTGCATGTGGAGGCAGCTGATGTGTCAGTAATGAATTCAATTAATTTCCCCAAACGAGCTGATGGCAGGATTCCCACGGGTCAGCCCAGCTCAAGGGGTGGCGGCTCCAGCAGCAGTCGGAGCTCATTCCATCAGCTGCTCCTCTGGGAGCTGTCACCACTGCAGTCCTGATTTCCTCTGACTCCTTTTCTTCCAAAAAGACAATGAGATGAACATGGGATGTGTTTGATCCCCAGGAATGCTCCCAGGGGCCAGGGCACTGTGAGTGATGCTCTCTCTCCTGCAGATTTGGGTTTAAGCTGCGCTTGCAGTGGCAGCAAGAAATGGCCCATCAGCATTCCAGAGATACTTAGCAGAGATGTTGGCTAAAAGGAGAGCTGTAATTAATTTTTTAAGCACTCCTAAAATACAATTTTGTCTTGGTGCATCACTTCAGTCCGTGCCTCTGAACTCCCTCCTGTTATCACAAGGACAAGCAAGACCCAAATCTCTGCTCACACATCTCTGGGGAGCAGCAGCACCGGGGTAAATCCAGGAAATTCAGCTTTATTTAGGTCACTGGCTGTTGAAGAAGGCTTTTAAATGAGTATTACAAGCCTTAAGGTTTTCCTTTCCCCTCACTAAAGAAGTGGGAGGCCCTGAACAGACTCACTGATGGAAACAGAGGAGATAAGTGGTAATGATGAAGGATGTTTGGATTTGATATCTCAAGAATAAAGTTAAAATAATCCCCTCAGCTGAGAGAGAGTTTGGTTACAAATACTTGGAGTTCCTCCCAGATTGTGCTGGTGCTTTGCCTGTACCAGTGCAGGGGGTCCAAACATGGAATATCTGTGGGCAGTTCCATAGATCAGAAGGTTCTTTTTCTGCTTTGCTTTTGTTCAGTGGGTACTCGGAGGTTGCTGATGTCACAGCTCTGCCAGTGTTATAAGTTAGTTTAAGAATTTTGACGA
>NW_020957787.1:21160-21257 GCF_003031625.1 Empidonax traillii | reverse complement strand
GTTGCCTTAAAAGGTAATTCCCCTGCTTTGGAGGTGGATGTTACCCCCTGGTTGGGTGGATGTTATCTCCCCTGGGCTTGTACAGGGGGGGTCTTGC
>NW_020957787.1:17960-21139 GCF_003031625.1 Empidonax traillii | reverse complement strand
TGTTCCTCACCTCTTCTTCTCCACAGTCATCTGTCAAATTAGTCCCTTGGGTGAGTTGTAACCAGATGTGGAAACATTTTCTGTACAATTTATTTCAGTATATTGGCAAGAATGTTCTAATTTATTCTCACTTATCCTTTGCTTCTCGTCCTGGTGCAGTGTGGGAGCCAGTGAAAATGTGACACTTGATATCCTTTGCCAACTCCAAACATCAATGCAGGGAGACCTGGAGCCGTCTCAGAGCCTTGGGGACTCAGGTTTTGGGGGAAGCTTTGCTCCCAGTGAGGATGTTCAAAATGCCTGAGCAAGTCATGGAACAGTTTCCATTTGGCCATTCAGGAGCCTTTAGTGAATTCCCCAACCCTGGGGGTGTCCAAGGAAGGCCTGGATATGGCACTCAGTGCCCTGGGCTGGGGGACAAGGTGGGGATTGGACACAGGGTGGACTCTGATCATGGAAGTGTTTTCCAACCTTAGTGATTCTGTCTAATTCTATTTAAAATTCAGCCCTCTGGCAGCAGATTATTATATTTCAAGGGGCTGCACTGAAAACGGAGGTATGTGTGGGTAGGAAAACCCACCTGTTTCCTAAAACAACTCACACAGGGAAGTTCAACATGGAAAACTTCAACCAGGATGATATTTTTACGTTTCAAATGTGGCAGATGAGACTCTTGTTCTTTTAAAAGCAAACACAACTTGAAAAAAGTTTCATCTTTAAATCACTGTTCCACAGCTTTGTTCTGCCATCCTTTACCTCCCTTAGGCACAGTCAGAACCTGTGTGAAGGCATCAGTTATGTCTGGAATTGCCATCAACGTGGGGACTCTGCCTTTTGTTCCCTCCCAGCGCTCTGGATGCCGTGAGTGTCTCACCCACAATAGGGCATTCAGAGCAGCAGCACTAACACACTGGCACACTCAGCTTGTTAATGCATTCCAAATCCTGCTCTCTTCTGACTCAGTTCAGCAGCATAAACAGGTAGGAATATGCATTAACCCTTGGCTGGCATGAGATTCTCCAAGGGGAAAAATGCAAAGCCAAGAGTCAGGGAGCACCAGACAGAGAAGGGCTCCCTCAGCCAGAGGTTTTTCCAGGACTGATGTGCTGATTTTAAGGCAAAATGTGTTGCCTCTGCTGCTCTTTGAGCCCTTTCCTGGCAGAGAACGGATGGACATGCCTCCAGCTCACAGGAGGATAAATAAAAGCCTGTCTTAGGATTTAAATCCGGTCTCTGATCAAAGGTTTTAAGGCTCAGTGATTCAACTGGGACCCTCAGTGAAAGGTGTTGCCATTAATTACCTTGGTAATTGCAGTGGGAATGCACAAAACAGCTGCTTTGTTTGGTTGTGATGATTCCCACAGGAAAGGTTCCCTATTGGAAAGTTATAAGAGGGAGTGGATAAAATGTTTCACTTGTCCCTATTTCCCTTCTGCTCATGATGACCAGTGGGTGACCAGTGTCTTCTTCTGCAGAGCTGTCCATATTTTCCTGTTGAGTGTGGATTGAACAGGAATGTTGTGTCTTTAACTGCCCTCTGGCAGTGGGAAGCCATTCCCTGTGTCCTGTCCCTCCAGGTCCTTGTCCCCAGTCCCTCTCCAGCTCTCCTGGAGCCCCTTTAGGCACTGGAAGGTGTTCTTGTCTCCTTTTGCACAGTTTTTTTCACTCTCCTGCATGGAGAGTTTCCTCCTAATAAAGTCCAGGGTGAGCTTTTCATATTTTTTATAAATTTATAATTTATTTTAATTATATATTATATATTATTATTATTTATTTACAGGGCACTCAGGAGAAGCAGCCTATGTTACCATGACTTGTTCTCACACCATTCACATGCTGATTTCTCCACTGGAGCTGGGGACTAAAGGTGAGAAGTGAGTTTTGGTTGCTTTTATTCCCTTGTTGGGTGTTCAAAGTGGCTTCCTGAAGTAGTTGCTGTTTTCTGCCACCCCAAGAACTGAAGGAAAGGGCGTGATTTTCCCCATCAGTTCATCTCTGCCTCGTGTCATCCCTGGCCCTGGCAGGGAGGCTGCCCTTGTCAGGAGTCAGTGCAAACACAGTCTAGGGTGCATGTGGAGGCAGCTGATGTGTCAGTAATGAATTCAATTAATTTCCCCAAACGAGCTGATGGCAGGATTCCCACGGGTCAGCCCAGCTCAAGGGGTGGCGGCTCCAGCAGCAGTCGGAGCTCATTCCATCAGCTGCTCCTCTGGGAGCTGTCACCACTGCAGTCCTGATTTCCTCTGACTCCTTTTCTTCCAAAAAGACAATGAGATGAACATGGGATGTGTTTGATCCCCAGGAGTGCTCCCAGGGGCCAGGGCACTGTGAGTGATGCTCTCTCTCCTGCAGATTTGGGTTTAAGCTGCGCTTGCAGTGGCAGCAAGAAATGGCCCATCAGCATTCCAGAGATACTTAGCAGAGATGTTGGCTAAAGGGAGAGCTGTAATTAATTTTTTAAGCACTCCTAAAATACAATTTTGTCTTGGTGCATCACTTCAGTCCGTGCCTCTGAACTCCCTCCTGTTATCACAAGGACAAGCAAGACCCAAATCTCTGCTCACACATCTCTGGGGAGCAGCAGCACCGGGATAAATCCAGGAAATTCAGCTTTATTTAGGTCACTGGCTGTTGAAGAAGGCTTTTAAATGAGTATTACAAGCCTTAAAGTTTTCCTTTCCCCTCACTAAAGAAGTGGGAGGCCCTGAACAGACTCACTGATGGAAACAGAGGAGATAAGTGGTAATGATGAAGGATGTTTGGATTTGATATCTCAAGAATAAAGTTAAAATAATCCCCTCAGCTGAGAGAGAGTTTGGTTACAAATACTTGGAGTTCCTCCCAGGTTGTGCTGGTGCTTTACCTGTACCAGTGCAGGGGGTCCAAACATGGAATATCTGTGGGCAGTTCCATAGATCAGAAGGTTCTTTTTCTGCTTTGCTTTTGTTCAGTGGGTACTCGGAGGTTGCTGATGTCACAGCTCTGCCAGTAGGAGCGGGCTGGGGGCTGGGGGAGGTTATCCATGAAAAAAATGGACACAAACTTCTTGGGAGGTGCAAAGGGAATTTCTAATGTTATATTTTAAAAACTTTTCAATGTTGTATCTTCACTCAGACCATTCTGTGCCAAATGGTCTGTTTAATTTCATTGTAGGATAATAATTCTTTATTAAATAGCAC
>NW_020957787.1:12770-17834 GCF_003031625.1 Empidonax traillii | reverse complement strand
TGGGGGCTGGGGGAGGTTATCCATGAAAAAAATGGACACAAACTTCTTGGGAGGTGCAAAGGGAATTTCTAATGTTATATTTTAAAAACTTTTCAATGTTGTATCTTCACTCAGACCATTCTGTGCCAAATGGTCTGTTTAATTTCATTGTAGGATAATAATTCTTTATTAAATAGCACTGCTTGTATAAGTTAAAACAACACTGAAATGGAAACAGTTCCTGATGGTTTGATACCACCCAATTTTCCTGCAAATTATTTGTCTAGTGGGAAACTCCTGAAAGGCAGCCTTCCTTTGTGATTTATATTCCTCCCCTCAATCCTTGCTTTGTGCAGGATTTCCCTTGAAATCGAAATTTCAAACCACAGCTTGGCTTTGCTAAAAATACACTTGTTCAAACCTTTGGATTTCATTTGAATATATTACATCTCAGCTGTCTCTGGGTGCAGGGATTTTTCCTGAAACACCAAATATTTGGGGGAAGTGGAGGCTCTGCAGGGGTTGCTCCTGCAGTTCCTCTGCAGGGAATGGGATGCTGCACCAGCCCCAGGGGATTGCAGCTGGCACGAGGAGTTCAGCCACAGGCAGGCACTAAACCAGGGAGGAAAACTGGCTGCTCATGGGCTGTCTGGGCTGGAGGAAACAGCAGTGATTTACTTGCAGATGATGAAAATGTAACTAAAAGTGGGGCCAGGTCAGAGGGACGGGTGGATGTGAATCATGGGCACGGATCAGACCGTGAGATGAGCTTATTGGGAAAATATGGGTGTGTGTTTGAACAGAGCCCAAGGGAGAAATGCCTCTTGAGCAGATAAACATCTGCTATTTGTGCGAGGGATGGAGGTCTGGAAACCTGCAGGAGCTCAGAAGATGCTTCCATGTGAGCTTTCAAAATGGTGAGGAAAGAAATAGGACAGGTGAGGGATGTGGGGCAGAACAGGGCTTGGAGATGGAATATCCCAGATGTGCTGATCCTCAGAGTGGACACAGAGGAGAATCTTTGCCTGTTGGCAGCTCCAAGCATCTCTTTTTATCTTGGAGATTCAGTCAATGGATGCTCCTCACTGGGCTGGGTTCAAACCCATCTGAGAGGTCTCCAACGACTTTTTGTGGTCCTCAGAACAGGAATAAAGCTCCTCATTTATATGAGGAATGGCAGGGCTGCAAGTGCTTTGGTTGGCCATTCCACCATGTCACGCAGCTGAAATGCACTGAAAATTAAGATAAGATAAAAAAAGGGGATTGAACTCTTTTGTGAGTATATCATGAATAAACTGCCACAAATTCTTTGCTATTTACCCACATGGCCCTATTAAATGATTATTATTGCAAGCACACTTCCTCCTTGTCAGATGGAGGAATACACAGCATTAAAAAGTTAGCTCTAATTTCCCAAGTAATACTGTCATTAAATTTCTGTAAATTAAAATGGGACTCCCTCAGGATTTTAAAGAGATTGTGTGTCAGACTGAAGCCCTGCAGTGAATACATCCTGCACCTGCTTAGCCAATGGCACCAGGCTCTTAAAATTGAAGTACGCTGCCAGAATTCTGCGTGGTTTCCGTGTTTTTGGGATATTTTATACTTTGCATGTAGTAAGAAATCATTGGACAGTGGCTGAGTGGATAGAATGTTTGTGGAAGCAGTTAGAGAGGGAAACACGGTTGATAGTTTAGGAGAGCAGGGGCAGGCCCAGCTGGTGTTTGTGCCCCGGGGTTTTGGCTCTGGGAGGTGGGGGATGCTCTCTGGTGCTGATGGGGTTGGGCAGGACACGGCTCAGGGGATGCCTGTTTTGCTGCTGTTTGGTAATTTTCAGGTGGAAGAGGGTGGTGATGGTGGCTTTTCTCACAGCTTCTGTATGTTTTAAAATACAATGGGGTGAGACAGAACTTCCTAAAGGTTTCCCATAACCTGTTGGGAACACAATGTCCTGGTGCTGCAAACTCCCCCAGAAATCCCCCAATTCTCTGTTTCTGTGGAAAGTGATCCCGTGTGTGGGCACAACCACAGAGCAGAGCAGGGAGAACTAAAGTCTCTTTATCTCTGCTGAGCACATTTTCTGTGCTGGGATGGAAGTGCATTGTCTGACTCAGCGGGAGGCAGCACATCCACTGCAAGAAAAGGCAAATCCACTTGTGTTTCCCTCGTGTTGCTGCACCACTGACATGAAAGGCCCAAGTCAGGCAGGAAAGCACAGCTGGGCTGGGGGAAAATATTCCACTTTATGATCCACCCAAAAATTTGGCAAGGAACGAAGTACACACTGCCTTTCATCAGCTAGAGGTGTAAACTTTGCAGAGTTACAGCCCCCACGGCCCACGTGCAGCTGGCCAAGGCTCTGGTCAGGCTGGGGATGGGCAAAGCCACCAACAAGGTGTGGAGATGAAATGTTCCAGTCAGCAGTTCCACGTCCTGCTGCTCTGCCCTCAGACTCTTCCCCATGGGAGCAGCTGGGAAGCAGTGCCAGAGCCAGGCACTGACCTCATGCAGGGGGAAATGTCTGTCCTGTGGGACCGGGGGGCTTGGGAAGCTGGGGAACTCTTGCATTTGTCTGTCCTTGATGGGAAACACAGTCCTTTGGTCTGTGTTTCTGTTGTCCTTGTGGCCCAGAGGAGCACAGGGACAGCGGGGTCAGGCTGTTGTGCCCTTGTTTCCCAGGGTGGGAGTGTGTTCCCAAATGGGACACAGCTCTTGGGAACCACCTGTGGATCAGTCTGGGGGAGCTCTTGTCAAGTTTGAAACATCTGGAGGCATCTGGAGAGGGGTGGGGTTTGGGAGGCTGAACTCGGGCCTGATCTCCCTTTACAGACAAGAATTCCTTCCCAACCTCTGATCCAAATTCCCAAGGGCTGCAGGGCCAGGCCCAGGGGGATGCAGTGTGGGGGGTTTTTGGGGAATGCAGGGGGTTGTTCCCCACCCATCCTCCCCACCCCTTTGGTGGCAGCAGCTGAACTGTGCTGGTGTGGGCTCTGGAACCCCCAGAGCAGAAAGGTTCCCCAGCCTGGGGGACTGGTACTGCCAGGCTGAGGCTGAGCTGGGTTCCTAGTTCAGCTCCCAGCTACAGGTACTGACAGTGAATAATGAATCAGTGCCTCAGAAAGCTGTGTGTGGAGTCACAGAGCTCTGAGATCCCCCAGATCTGTACCCTGAGCCTCCTCCTCCCGCAGTGTCTGCAGCTAATTGGAGAGAGGGTCAGGCAGGGCTGAGTGAGGAGGGTAATTCTGGAATATACAACTCTGTAATTGCTTTACTCTCGTGGTTTGAGGCGTTATTATCAGAATTCAACAATGGAATTACAGCCTTATTAATTTCAACACATTGTGGGGGAGGAGATGAGATGATTGCCTTTCTTTGGGGGTGATGATGGGAGAACTCCTGGTGCAGCACTCTCCAAGTGGGATCATGCTCTGTCTCCTCTCCAGCTCCAGAGATGTTTCTATTCCTGGCCCCAGTCCCTGTCTCCAGTGTGGGGAACAACAGTGGAATGGATTTCAAAGATAGTGAGTTTAAGTGATATTTTTGTAACATCCTGTGAGGCTGCCCCTGTTTCTGGAGGGTTTTTGAAACATGACATCAGCAGCAAGGCATCATCTGTTCACTCCAGCTAAACAGCTACACTGGAGGGTCTCTGGTCACCTCCAGGGACTGAAGCTCTGGTTCTGCCTTGGGGGCACAGGGATTTCTCCCCGGAATTTCTCATGAAACAAGGTCAAATTTTGATTGGAAAATGAGCCTTTTTTGACCTGAAACCCAAAGCTGAGAAGTTGGGTTTGAGAAGTGGATGTAGGGAAGCAAAGTATCTTTGCTCTTCCAGCTCTCAGTAGCTGTACTGGGGCTGATTCCCCAGGTCTCCCCCAGGTTCAAAGCTGACTGAATCCATCATCTGAGATCTCAGACCAGCCATGTCCCAGAGCTCCATCCCAGGAAAGATGGGCTGCTTGCACCTCCCTCCTCACTGGCTGTACCTCCTGAGGGGCTCCTGCAAATTACCGCTCTGATAACTGAATTGATTAGGGTGCCACTGATTAGTCTCCTGCTAATGAAGGAGGCTGAGGCTGCAGCAGTTTCTGATATTCAGAACCTTTCTCAAGGCCAGGCAGCTCCTTTGTCAACAGACAGCTCTCACCTGCTGCCCAAAACACCTTGGCTGGGTGAAGTGGTGTCAAACTACCTTGAAGGTGTCCCAGGATCCGCCACCCCAGTGGAGAAAACCAAAAATATTCACTGTGGAACATCCCATTTGGGAATTTAGGTGCTGAGTTTCCCACCTGCAGCTCCCAGACTTCTCCAAGACCCTCCAGAACCAACTTGGATGAGTGGCTGACTCGATGATCTCAGAGGTCTTTTCCAACCTGGTTGATTCTGTGACTCTAATTCTGCTTTGTCACAGCTCTTGACTTGTGTGTTTGCGTTTATTGCATGAAATAATTGTGCAGGGTGGGGGTCCTGAGACCCTTTTTGAGTGTTTTAGTGCAGAATGGATTTATCTACAATTAAACGTGGTCACACCCATGCTGGGTATGAGAAATGAGCTGCCCTGGCAGAGCTGACAGTGGAATTAGGAACCAGCTTCTGGAAGGCAACAGTGAGCAATGGTTTCATTTTTTTTCTCGTGGAAGAAGTTAAAAATGGAAATGGAAGCTGCTGTAGGTTTTTTCCCAATTATGAACATTCAAGTTGTTTACGAGGCAAGATGACAACAAACTTCCTTTCCATTTAATGACCAGCAGAGAACTGGAATTGGTGAGTCAGGCTGTAGAGCCATGAAAACAGGGATGCTGCACCTGCATTTTAATGGGCTCCAGAATGGGGGGGTTAAAATGTCTTTCCTTGCATTTTTACAGGCTCACGGGCATCAGTCTGATAATGCAGTTTACCTGCACTTTTAATTTACCATCAGTACCTGGGTTTATCCCTGTCCAGCACAACTTGGAACTGCTTTTCCAAGTCCCACAGAATCTGAAACAGTTTTAAAGCATTTGGGTTTGGCATGGGGGGCTGGATGTGAGGTAAAGATGTAGTCAAGCAGCTAGGTGGGCTTAGTCCTGAGAATGGGCTATTACA
>NW_020957787.1:5670-11382 GCF_003031625.1 Empidonax traillii | reverse complement strand
TTAATTTACCATCAGTACCTGGGTTTATCCCTGTCCAGCACAACTTGGAACTGCTTTTCCAAGTCCCACAGAATCTGAAACAGTTTTAAAGCATTTGGGTTTGGCATGGGGGGCTGGATGTGAGGTAAAGATGTAGTCAAGCAGCTAGGTGGGCTTAGTCCTGAGAATGGGCTATTACACAGGTTTTACTCCACGTTTTTAGACAACATGGAGGGTTAAAAGTCTTCCTGATTCAAACTTCCTAACATCTGTAAGATGTGACAGCAACAGAATGGAGAAGTTCTTAAGCTTTTTGTCTTCAAAGGAGAACCAGCTTTGAAGAATGTTTTGCACAAGGATCACCAGAAGTGTGACACTTTCCAAATAACAACTTCCTCACTTTGTTTTTCATTTCCCAGCTCCGATTTGGGCTGCTGAGCAGTGAAAGGATGAGTCAGTGACTCCCTGTGCCCAGTGGATGCTCACACCACCCCTACCAGCCTTGGCACTGCTCCCACCAGTGAGCAGAGCCTCAGCCACGGTGGGCTGCCCTCGGGGGGGGAGCAGAGGAGCTTTCCCCGTGGATCCCCCCAGCCGGTGCCGGAGGATCAGCCCCGGTGAGCTGGGGATGAGAGATGACTCCGCAAAAAGCTCTGCAAAGGGACTAATTAAGGTGAGCAATTTTCCTTTGTTTCCATCGCTCACAGCAGCCTAATTGGAAGGCAGAGGCATTTTCACTTGGAGAAGGATTAATTTGAGCTGATAAATGCCCCTTCCCCTGCTGCAGGGACATTACTCAGCGAGGACACAGCTCAGGCTGAGCCCAGCACGGCCCTTCCACGTGAGGCTGAGCCCCCACAACCACGTGGCCCTGACTGACAGGAGATGCTGGACTTGGCAGGGGCTGAGAAGCTCCTTGGCTCAGAGTTTCACTCCACTAATCCTCAGTACAGTTCTCCAGAGCTGTCCAGAAAAGCAGTGTCCTTCCTTAGGGAAAACTGAGCAATACCGTGGAATGGGTTGGGTTGGAAGGGCCTCAAAGCCCATCCAGTGCCACCCCTGCCATGGGCAGGGACACCTTCCACCAGCCCAGGGTGCTCCAGCCTGGCCTGGGACACTTCCAGGGATCCAGGGGCAGCCACAGCTTCTCTGCCCAACCTGTGCCAGGGCCTGCCCACCCTCCCAGCCAGCAATTCCTTCCCAATCTCCCATCTGTCCCTGCCCTCTGGCAGTGGGAAGCCATTCCCTGTGTCCAGTCCCTCCAGACTCCTGATAAATGGTCTCCATCTTTCCTGTAGGGTCCCTTCAGGTTCTGGAAGTCCACAGTAGGTCACCCTGGACCCTTCCCTTCTCCAGGCTGAAGGGCTCTGGTGGTGCTGGAGGGTGCACAAGAGACAGAAGACAAATCCAACTCTGAGTGTCCTTCCAGTGCCCTCCTGGTAATGGGTGAAGGAAGTGCTGGTCCTGCTCATGAACAAAGGATCCATCCTCTCTGCCCTGTCCCCAGGTGCCATCCAAGTGCTGTCCCCTCTGTTGCTCCCCCAGGATGTGACACAGCTGAACACTGGAACAAGAGGTAAGTGGTAGCACAGTGTTTCCAGGCCTGTTTTTTATTGACCTGCAAGATAAAAATCCTCAGACATTTTACAATTTCACCATCACCATTCCTCTGTTTTATGAGAAATCTTTATTTGATTTTTTTTTTTTAATATTCTTTTATGCAGAGAGGGAAAAACCTTTTATTACTTTACTGCTTGAGATTAGGATTAGTCTCTAAGAAATTGGTGCTCACTTTATGACCTGTGCCTGATTTATCTGCCTTGCTGTAGAAGAGCACAGTTCCCTTGGACACCTCAGTGCTCAGGGATGTGTAGCTGGGAGTCTACACCTGGAATCACGGAATCTGTGTTCCTTATATAACACAGAAATTATTTATATTTATATATATATATATGTATATATACAAATATACATAAAACCCACCTCTATCAGTATCTCTGGAGGAGATGCTCAGGTCAATAAGCTGAGCTGACCTGACACAACCAACTCACCCAAAGCTGAGTGATCCCACCCCTCCCGACCACTCTGCCTTTCCCCCACCCAGCTGCAGGTGATGCATGGACCTCCCCTTCCCCTCCAGCTGGATATGGACACACAAACCCATTACAAATACCGTTATTTCTAACAATGTGTGAAGCATTCAGGCTGTGCCCCCAGGCCTGTGTGAAGCAACGAGCGAGGTCAAAATCAACGTGCCAGAACTTCCAATGATGGAGCGAGGAAGGAGCAGCCCTGTGCCCGAGGAGCAGCCAGCTATTTCCACACTGCAAGCACTGCAAGTGCTGGGCATTTCTTCTTACAACAAATGCCTCAGATGCTTAAAATTCCCAGGCTTCCAGGTGCTGCAGCATTTCTCATAATAGCAAAGAATTTCAAGCAGCTTTTGCACAGAGTGATCAGGTTTGCAGGGAACTGCCTTGGGTAGTGCTTTAAAAAACGACAGAAAAATCAATTGAAGAGCAAGGGAGGCAGGGGATGGAATTCCTACTTTGCCACTTACACCAATTTGTGGAATCACTAAACGTAACTGAACTGCAGGTTTCCCAAGCTCAGGCAGAAGCAGAGCGCAAAGATGTTCTCAGCTCTCTGAAAGGTTCCCAGGATAAACCCAAATCAATGTTGCTTTTATATGCAAATCCTGAGTATGACTTTCAAAAGAACTGCTGCAGGATGTACATCTGCAATCTGGGGGGATTTCCCCCCGACTTCACCATTTCAGTGGAATTTCTCGGTGTGTGAGGGCTCCTGGGGTGGAATGTGCTTGGATGGGTGTGATGGTGCTGATTCCATCTGTCACCCAAGTCCTTGCACTCTTGCTGGATCAGGTGCCAAGGCTGAGAACTCAATGGGACCATTCCATGGTCTAAAACACGGGATTGTTAAGTTAGTTTTTTTCTTCAGATCTTTCCAATCCTACACAACTTTCCCAGGAAAAGATGTTTTTTTGTTTTCTTCTTTCTGACTCCAAACATAAATTTTCTTTCTTCTTTTTCCCTCTTCCCCCTTGGTGAGAAGGCCTGGAAATGTTATTTCCAGCAGTTTTCCACAGAAACATCATCCCCAGTTTCAGGCCAGTTTGGCTGAAGGCATGTACTTGACAGAAAGGTGCAGCTGTAATTTCTCAGGCCTGGCTGGGGAGGCCAAATAAATCTATATCTTCCTGACAATTATATCTTCACAAAAGCTTTGGAAAGAACAGCCAAGAAGGCTTGTCAATAAGTTCACTTTCTATTAGAGGAAAGTCCTTTGGAAAGCCCACGGAGGCAGCGATTCCTGATGGATCTCTGGAGGTGCTGCTGTGGGAGGCCAGTTGGAAACAGCTTTTCATTGACAAACTGGGATTTGGGAGGAAATTTCTCCTATCAAAGCCTTGGCTCGAGTCGTTTCACGGCACATCCACGGAAGCAGGTATGAAGTAAATGTAACTTTTCCTTGAGTCAAGTAAATTGATGAAAGGCTTGTGCTGCTGGCACAGTGACATCACCAATGGATAATGAACCAGGGACTGGGAGAGGGGACAGGGCTTAGGAACAACTCCTGGGAGTGATGCTACAAGGCAAGAGGGAAGTTATTTCCACAGTCAGATCTGAGATTAATTAGTGTTCCGTGGGATCCAGTTCCACAGGAGAGCTGAGGGTCTGATTTTCCCGCTGTTCCGTGTCCGTGGCTCCCCCCCAGCCGGGCTGTCGGGGAGGACAAATGGAGCTTAATTCACTTTGCTATTTAGGACATCTATATATAAACCCAGGAATATGGGTTGTGACCCTTGGGGGGACCTTGGGCCGCTCCTCCTCCCCTTGCCCTACTTCTGGTAATTATGTTTTCCGAGTAGGTGCTTATTCATGGAACTCCTCTAAGAGAGAATGTCTGTAAATTCTGGAAAATGTGTTTTCTTGGAGCATTTTTCAGCCTGAGCAGGCAGCTATTACCTGCCAGCAGCATAAAAGTGCAGTTCCAGTGTGTCAAATGCTTTCAAATTTCCCTGCTTTGATCAGGACCCTGTTTGGGCTGCAGTTTTCTCATCGTCCTCTTGGGAGCTTCCTACGTGGCATTTTTTGATTATTCTCAGCCCCAGTGAAGTTCTTCGTAATCTTAAAGCAACTTAGCAGGGGCTGAGCTGCAGTAACGGGGAGGGAGTTCACCTGTGCGGAGGCACTTTGGGAAATCCCAGCCCTGAGGGCTGTGGGACACAGACCCAGAGAGGAGCAGAAGGGGTTCAGGGCTGGCAGGAGGGTTGGCAGAGCTGGCAGCGGGAGCAGCACCGTCAGACAGCCCGAGGGGTGAGGAACTGTGAGCAGCAATCACAGCAGCACTCGAGAACTCTGGGCAGGACTGAGCTGTCTGGGTGAGGCAGCACGAGGGGCTGGGGAAGAGCAGCCTGGGAAGGACAGAGACAGCAGAGTGGAGCAGGGAAAGGCTGTGGTTTTGAGCAGGAAGCAACAGAGCTCCTGGTGGGATGTGAATCATCAAATCCCAGACTGGTTTGGGTTGGAAAGGACCTTAAAGTCCATCTCATCCCACCCCCTGCCATGGGCAGGGACACCTTCCACCAGCCCAGGCTGCTCCAACCTGGCCTTGGACACTTCCAGGGATCCAGGGGCAGCCACAGCTTCTCTGCCCAACCTGTGCCAGGGCCTGCCCACCCTCCCAGCCAGCAATTCCTTCCCAATATCCCACCTGAATCTCCCCTTTTCCAGTGGGAAGCCATTCCCCCTTGTCCTGTCCCTCCATCCCTTGTCCAAACCCCTCTCCAGCTCTCTTGTAATCCCCCTCCCTAAACTCCTCCACCTTAGCCTGAGCTGTTGATCCATCAGAGCAGGTGGGACTCTCCACAGGGCCTTCATATCCTGTTGATGCCAGAGGGGATGCTCAGGATGCCTGAGGGCTCGCCTGTGGTTGGAAAGAGGAGGGAGAAGGAACTACCCTACACTGCAGACAAGGTGAGCTTTCCCTGGGTACTTTCTTGCCTCCTACTGTGCCTTTTCTCCCAGAGAATGCTCAGTGAGGTCTGACACGGCCCCTCTGGGGCAGCAACTCTGTCAGGCTGTTCTGGTTTTCAGATGCATTTCTGAAACGTTTCTGCTTTTGGGAGCTTTCCTTGTTCCACGTTTGTAGCCCCTGTCTGGGCTATTTTGGGGAGCTGGGATGGCCACTGGCTGTGTGAGAGATCTGTGTACCTGGCAGCTGTCAGATCTTGCTAAAATGAGCATGGGATGCAGTTATCCCTGTGTTGAGGATGGAGAAGATGCCTACAGGGGACATCCTCCTGCTTACTTGTCATCTCAGCTGCTGCCCAGAGCTGGGACAAGCTGCACAGGACACAGAGTCTGGTCCCTGGGTGGGGGATGCCATGACCTTCACCACAGCACTGACCACCCCAAGGCTGCTAAAAGTCCTTTGGATGCAGCTCCAGGCAGGAATGGCAAGTAAATGGTTTGGATGGCTGAGCTCTGCTTTTAGACCTGACTTTGTTGAATCCCAGAGTCCCTGAGGCTGGCAAAGCCCTCCCAGCCCATGGATCCCCCTGTGCCCCATCCCCACCTTGTCCCCAGCCCAGAGCACTGAGTGCCACTCCAGGCCTGCCTTGGACACCTCCAGGGCTGGGCACTCCAAACCTCCCTGGGCAGCCCCTGCCAGGGCCTGACCACCCTTTCCAGGCAGAAATTCCTGCTG
>NW_020957787.1:0-5170 GCF_003031625.1 Empidonax traillii | reverse complement strand
TGGGCACTCCAAACCTCCCTGGGCAGCCCCTGCCAGGGCCTGACCACCCTTTCCAGGCAGAAATTCCTGCTGCTGTCCCACCTGAGCCTCCCCTGGCCCAGCTGGAGGCCGTTCCCTCTCCTCCTGTCCCTGTTCCCTGGGAGCAGAGCCCGACCCCCCCCGGCTCCCCCCTCCTGTCAGGGATTGCAGAGCCAGAAGGTCCCCCCTGAGCCTCCTTTTCTCCAGGCTGAAATTGCAAATCAGTTTGTAAAGACCTTTAAAACCTCAGCCTGAACTTCCCTGTGTTACCTGGAAAAGTAACAAGGGCAATTTTATTTTTTGGGGGGGGAAGGAACTGAGCCCAGTTCCCAGTCCCAGAGTAGGGCCCCGCTGAGGGTGGTGGGCACCCAGGGAGGGCTGTGCTGGCCCCACCCAGGGCCCCCCAAAGAAACTGCAACCTCTGAGCTCGGGCATCTCTTCAAGGATAATCATTTAATTAAGTCTTCAAATGATAGAGAATCTGCTCCACACTAGGTTAGAGGTTTCACTGCTTAATTAACTTTATCCCTACTCTAGATTTGTTTAGTTTCACCTTCCAGCCTTTGGCTCTTATTATTACTTTTTTAGCTAAATTAAAGAGCTGCTGACTATCAGAATCACCTCCCTGTGATGGCATTAAAGAACTTGGAGAAAGTGGCAGCTCCTCTTCCCTTGGATAAATTAGAAAGGTGAAGTGCCCATAACCCAGCTTTCTGTATAAAACTGGCTTAAAGGAGGGACCTCCAGAGGAGGCTCTGGAGATGCTCCCAGGGCTGGAGCCCCTCTGCTCTGGAGCCAGGCTGGGACAGCTGGGGGGGTCACCTGGAGAAGAGAAGGATCCAGGGAGACCTGAGAGCCCCTTGCAGGGCCTAAAGGGGCTCCAGGAGAGCTGGAAAGGGACTGGGGACAAGGCATGGAGGGACAGGACACAGGGAATGGCTTTAAACTGAAGCAGGGTAGATTTAGGTTGGATATTGGGAAGGAATTGCTGGCTGGGAGGGTGGGCAGGCCCTGGCACAGGTTGCCCAGAAAGCTGTGGCTGCCCCTGGATCCCTGGAAGTGTCCAAGGCCAGGTTGGAGCAGCCTGGGCTGGTGGAAGGTGTCCCTGCCCATGGCAGAGGGTGAGACTGGATGGCTTTGAGGTCCTTCCAACCCAACCAGTCTGTTGTTGATGACAGCACTCCTGGGAGTCTCTGAACTCTATCCTGTTGCATCCTGCCCCAGGGTTAGATGTGTAATTTTAGTAAATCAGTCCCACCCCTGCTTCCTTGGCATCCCCTCCCTGCCTCTCTCACCAGCCCCAGCCACCCCTGGTGTGTGGCCCAGGCCCGTGGGGGGATCCCCCCGTGCCTCAGTGCCTGGGGGATCACAGCTCCCTGAGCAAAGCAGCACCAGGAATAAACAGCAGGAATAATTTCCTGGGGAAAGCAGAGCTTTATCCCTACCTGTGAGGAGAGGGGCAGGATGAGAGCCCTGATTAGAATATTTATGCAATCCAGTCTTGATTAGGTCCATCCCGACACAGCAGCCACAGGTCGATCCATTGTAATTCCCTGTGAGTGCCGTGTTTTCCAGAGGAGCTGAGAGCAGTTAACTGCAGGGCTGACCCATGGCCTCTTGCTCTGCAGAGCTCCTCCTGGGTTGCAGGTGCAGGGGTTCTGTCTCTGGTGCAGCTCAGGAGAGGAGGATGAGCCTGTGCAGGGCCCTCGGCTCCAGCCCAGGGCTCACAGGACCTGCAGGTGCTGAGCAGGAGGTTTTGCCCGAGGTTTGGGACACTTTGTCTCTTTTAATCCCAGTGTCTGGTGGTCTGGGGAGCGTGTGGAAGGCACTGCTGTTCCCTGTCTGCTCCAAAGGGTTGATTTCATTTGGGGTTACTTGGAACCTGTTCCTTGCCGAGGCTGGAGGGGATGGTCCAGGACCTTTGCGTCGTGCTGGTCCCTGATCACCCTCAGGAAGAGCAGGAGAGGTTCTCTGGGCAGGACTGGGCTGGTACAGAAGGGGATCCTGCAGGAAGGATCAGTGCCATGGCAGAGTGGATGGTGCCCAGGCTGCCTCTGGGGTGTGGGGATTTCAAATTGTGCAGCAAAGTATTAGAGCTAATGACATCTTTTAGGGAAAATAATCATTTTATTGCCCTGAGTTTATCATCTTTTTGATTAAGTGATTTTCTCATTTATTTGCACTCTCTCTTCCTATTCTTTAGACCTATTTTTAGGTTATTTTTCTTAGACATGTAGGATATATTTTCATCTGGTCATGGTGGGTGTCCCAATCGAGGTCTGGCACTGGCTTAACAACATAGGTTTAACAAGTAAAGTTTAAAGATACAAAGAAAAGTAATCTTTATATAGAAATATGCAAGAATACTGAGTGTGGGAGGTGATTACTTTGGATCTTCAGGCTGCTGGAGATAAACACACAGAACTAAAGATGGAATTATGAATATACCAGCACAGGTTGCCCAGAGAAGCTGTGGCTGCCCCTGGATCCCTGGAAGTGTCCAAGGCCAGGTTGGAGCACCCTGGGCTGGTGGAAGGTGTCCCTGCCCATGGCAGGGGTGGCACTGGATGGGCTTTGAGGTCCCTTCCCACCCAAAGCATTCTGTGATTTTGCCATTTATGATATGAAAACTCCTCACTCTGACCACTCTGATGCCTTTACAGGCACCTCCCAGCTGTTGGGGGAAGTTCCACCTCTCTCCCCCAGCCTTTCCCACATCCAGGTCTGCTCTGCTGGCCAGGCCAGGGGGACACAGCAGCAAAGCCCATCCTGCTGGTGGTGCCTCTGCAGTTCCTGCTGGTGGACACGGAGCATTTTTATGAGGAAAAATGCTGCATTCCTGGTTAGTGTAACTCCGTGCTTTGAGTGGACACAGTAATAGAGAAACGGTCAATAAGCTGCCACGTGATACAAAGAGGGTAAATCTGGGAGGAAAAAAACAGATGTACCTTATTTTCTCTGCAAAATAAATCAGCTGGGAAAAAGCTGAGTCGATAAAGTTCCCTTTGAGCAGCATCCTTTGGGCTGCTCAGGAGATGGATTGCTTGGGTGTTAATTGGCCCTTTAATCGCTCTCTCCGTGCTGGGCTCTCTGCCCTCTGAGTCCTGCTGGGAGCACTGCTGCCCTCTCCCTGCCTCTTTGTGCCTGTCTTTAATGGGAATAGGAGCTGGAAAAGGTCTGAGTGTTCAAAATCTGCAGAGGAGCTGAGCTGTGCACCAGCCACCCATGGCTCCACTGCAGCTTCCAGCCCTCCTTTGGGCCCTCTCCTGCCAGGCGTCTGGGATTCTCATTTTCTGTTCCTTTCCATCTTTTTTTGTAGGGGTAGAAAAAAGAAAAATAAGTAGTTCTGGTGTTACACAAATATTCCCAATAAATTTTCACCTCCATAATGAAGCAGTACCAAGTTTGACAGGAGTTTGGATCCTCTGCTAATTAAGATTAAAAGTGGAAGTGGTCCAGTACAGGGAAAGCAACTCCTGAAAATACAGAAAGAGTTGAAGAAGAAGGCAAAGACCTGTTTTGCTTAAAGAATCAGAAGTAATGCAGCCCATTCCACAGCACATCAGGTTTCGTAGTGTGACATCTATAATTTATCTCGAAAATGAGACCTGTTGGCACAGGAGCTGTCAGTCAGTCCATGGTGTGCAGCCTGGGATGGCAGATCTGTGTGTTCTTGGGCCTCCTGGACTCTCTGGGGATTTTCACAGCAAAGTCAAGGTGTTGATTTTGGGCTTGGTGGGAAGTGCAACAGCAGAGTTAGCAAAAGGTTGCATGATTCATCTCCCAGCCAAAAAAGCACGGAGTTCCAGAGCTCAGAGGAGAAGGGGAGTACAGTTTTAAGTCAGTTCGAGCTGTATTTAGCTCTCTGTGGGCAGGTGCCCAGATGAAGGCAGCTCCAGCTGCTCACTGAGTGTGCCATGGGGTTGGATGCAGGCTGTGCCAAGGGACAAGGCTGAATTGACATCAAACCCCTGAAAGTCTCTCTGTGGGACCTCATTGTGCCTGTCATTCCAACCCTGCTGTGGCTGGTGGGAGGGAAGGGATGGGAGATAACCAGGGAACAACTCTGTGAGCACAGGAACCCCCTGGCACAGCCCTGGGCAGGGACACCTTCCACCAGCCCAGGGTGCTTCAACCTGGCCTTGGACACTTCCAGGGATCCAGGGGCAGCCACAGCTTCTCTGCCCAACCTGTGCCAGGGCCTGCCCACCCTCCCAGCCAGCAATTCCTTCCCAATATCCCATCTGTCCCTGCCCTCTGGCAGTGGGAAGCCATTCCCCCTTGTCCTATCTCTCCTTGTCCACAGTCACTCTCCAGTTCTCTTGGAGTTCCTTTAGACAAATGCTTGGACTTCTCAGGGAAACTGGAAATGGTGACCTGTTTGGTGGCTGCTGAATGTTCACACCATCAGTTGGGTGGGCTCTGCCTCTCTGGGTCCATCTCAATTTGCAGTAACAGAGTGTTATGTCCAAGCCCTCTGGGGGGCTGGGATGGAATCATTCCCACCTTCCACGTGTACCACACTTGACCTGCCCCAGTTCCAGGGGCCTGTACAAACCCTCAGTTGGGGAGCAGAGGCTGCAGCGAGCACAGGGGTGCTCTGGGATGAGGTTGTGCTCTGAGCACACCCAGCAGGAGCTGTAGTTGTGCCTTGGATAATCTCTGGATTCAGAACATCTTTACTGACACAAACCTTTGCTTGTCCCAGCAGGCACAGCCGGGATGCTCCAGAGGAGCTCACCCAGCACCTCCTGGAAGCTGCAGGGCTGGGGTGGGTCCTGTGCTCCTGCCCAAACCTGGCTGTCTGTTGTTATTATTATTATTATTATTACTATTATTATTATTATTATTTCTGAATTACTCCTGGCATCAAGCATTACCTTTGCTGCTGTCTTGGGCAGTTGACAGGGCAGATGGTACTCCAAGGGACCCTAAAAATGACATCTCAGACCAGTGTCTGTCCTCTTACCCTGTGCAACAGGTAACCCCTCCTACAGACTGAAACCTCCCCAGCGTTCAAGAGAACTCATTAACAAAATAGAAACTACAGCTTTCTCCTTCCCCCAGAACAGGATCAGGAAAGGAGCTGCTCTCACTGGTTTTTTTGGATGTTTTCTGCTGGGAATATTTAGTTCCAAGCTGCAGCAGAGCG
>NW_020957786.1:19119-21155 GCF_003031625.1 Empidonax traillii | reverse complement strand
AACTGAGACTGGCCACACAGTTGCTCCTCTGAGGCAGGTAATGACACCTGCAGGTCATCAGGCAAAAGGGAAAGTACCTTTTTCAGAGGGTGATTTGAACAGCTGGAGGGAGGAAGCAAAACTCTTTGGAGAAAATCCTGATAAGGTGGCTGAGAGATTTGAATTAATTGTGAAAAATCAGGACATTGATTGGTCAGACATAGATTTGATACTCTCAGAACTGACAGAACAGAAAAAGAGCTTGTAATAAAAGCAGCAAGAAATCATGTGGAAGGGGAGATGAAAACAAATGTTTTAAGAGGAGACAGAGATGAAATTTTTCCAGTATGAAAATCTAACTGGGATCTGAACAACCCTGAGTATTCTAAGTTATTGGATCAGTATAGAAGATTGGTGCAGGTGGGATTGTGAAGCCCTACACCCAAAGCAGTGAACTGGGCTGCCTTGTACCATGTAAGGCAAGGACGGGATGAGATCCCCACGGCATTCTTAGACACACTTGGAGCTGCCATCAGAAAATACACTGCCCTGGATCCATCATTGTTGCAATATTATTAATATGATAAATAAAGGGTCAAGTGGATCAGAGAGACACCAATGAGGTGTGAAGCAGAAGATGCTTTTTTTCAAGAGACAAAAGCTTAAATAGTGGTTTCAAACTGTACCACTTCATAACGTGAGACTTTCTTGACCAATGCTAAACAAGCACTTCATTGCACATGTGTGATAGAGCACTTTATGGACTACAACTCCCAGGATGCCTTTCTGGCCCCCTTCCTGTAGCCCAAAACGCCACATCTCCCCTGTCTTTATTACAAGAAGATAGAGAATAGTGTAATTTTGAAATCCTTTAGTTAACTGCTTTTTAACTGAATATTTTTCATTGACATAGTAACGTTATTACTTGTATGGCCTTTATGGACTTGCAAATTGCAGCAAGAATTTACTTAAACCTTATTTATCTAAGGGTCTCCTGCAACTGGGTACAACAATAACTTTTTTATCTGAGGGTCTGTATATAACTGGGGAAAACTTACTTTTACTTCAAGTAAAAAGAGTTCGGGAAGGACGTCTCATTCTCAGCTGTCTCCTACTAGGGTGATGTGGCAGAGGTAGTGTTTGTGGTGTGAGTGTGCTTGTTCCAGGCATGTGGCATAAGGTGCATTTTGGTTCACATACATTCACACATTCACACCATCTCTTTTTCACTCATTCTTAAGCGGCCGCCTCAATCTCTCCTCATTCATGCAAACCTGTAATCTGTATTTTGTCTTTATTTTTCAGCCACACATTTAAGATTTTAAGTAGTAATTGGCTTTGAGCTTGTCAGTCCTTTTTTAAAAGGGAATTAGTAAACGGAATAGATAGGGCTAAGAAACTTAAATGAGATCTGTTCTGATCCAGCATCTCCTTATGCACATGCATATTCTTTCCCCCCCACCCCTTTTTTTTTTTTTTTAAACACTAAAATTTATTACGTTCAAAGATATAATTTTGGTGAGTAACATCCGCATTTCTGAGTTTGTCCCTAGAAAAATGAATAGATAAGTCACTATTACAATTTGTAAACACAGCTTGAAATCCAATGTCTTCTGTGAGAAGTCAATTTAAGCTGCTCATTCCAAGTCGTCTCTGGTTGTTGAGGTGTAGGCAGTCTTCAGCTTTTGTCTGGCTGCTGCTTCTAGTTTCTCTTTACACAGGTTTTTGAAGCTGAAGGCTTAATGATGATTTTGTGTTGATATTGTATACATTTTCTGGGACAACAGGATATCTGTATGTATTAATTATTAAAAAATAGAAATACTTAAAGATGCTAACTATATCACTTGGACAAGATAGTTATAAGTGTTAAACTTATGTAGATGCACAGCCTGCAGCACAGATGGCCAAGGGCTCTGGCAGGGCTGCAAGGCCCAAAGGCACCCAGGCCTTTGTGCCCTTGGCTCTGGCAGCTGCCTCTGCCCCTCAGGCCACCACAAGACACTTTCCTTTGTCTGCCTGCACTCCTGGCCTGCAAGGATCTGCTCTCAGGAGTC
>NW_020957786.1:14699-17035 GCF_003031625.1 Empidonax traillii | reverse complement strand
GCTCCAGGCTGTGGGATGGGGCAGTGCTCCCGGGCTGCTTTGGACTGACAGCAGCTCCAGGGCTGCCCAAGGAGGCTCCAAGGGCTGGGAAATTGAACAGTGTTGGAAGTTCACCACAAGAAACATATGCATAGTGGAGGAAAACCTCTATAGAAAAAGAGAACTGAGGAAAAGACAGCTTTGAAATGCCGCAAAGCTACTGGACAACAGATGAGTTTCTACCTGAGAAACTGCTTTTAATATTATAAAAGTGTTAACTTTATTCAATTAAGTAACAATATTCTTAGAGAAATACCCTGCTTTGTATAGAATATGCAGTTTTGATTACTGTTAAACCTGTCCCTACCTGCTGATTGTAAATCCAAAGCTCACTAGCCCTGTTAGTAGAATTTATATCTTTTCCCTGTTTTCTATCTCCCTTACCCATGTTTAGATATTCCCTTGCCTGTAAAATTCCTTAAAAATCCTCCCAAATTCCACACATTCCTTCCTCTACCAGATAAAAAGGTAGCTCACACTGCAGTAAAGGCCATTTTGCCATTTTACCTTCACTGAGTGGGATTTCTGAGCAAAGTGGACCCATGGTCTGATATTATCAGAGGTGTAACAGCTCCTGCCTCTGATAGAACTGGGCACCACCTCACCTCTGGGAAATTCCACCTGTCCCTTCCCCACCCACCATCACACTGGAGTTGTTCTGAGTCAAGAATTATCCCAATAATCCAGTGTCTCACAGGTTCCTTTATTCCATGAGGTTCCACGGTGTCACAATGGTCCCTTATGCTCCATAGGCCCTGCACTGTCACCATGGTCCCTTGATTCCAGAAGATTCCCATATGTCCCAGTGGTCCTGAGGATTCCATGAGGTTCTGTGGTGTCCCAATTGCACAGTGATTCCACCAGGTCCAGAGTGTCCCAGCACTCCTTTGAATCCAGGAGGCCCTGCAGTGTCACAATGGCCCTTGGTGCTGTGAGGTTACCCAGGGTCACAATGGCCCCTTTGTCTCCACATGGCCCTGCAGGGTCACAGTGTCACAGTGTCACAATGTCACAGTGTCACAGTGTCACAATGTCACAGTGTCACAATGTCACAGTGTCACAATGTCATAGTGTCACAGTGTCACAGTGTCACAATGTCACAATGTCACAATGTCACAATGTCACAGTGTCACAGTGTCACAATGTCACAGTGTCACAATGCCCCCTTGGTTCCAGGAGGTTCAGCACCTTCCCGGGACTCCTTTGGTTCTGTGATGCCCTGGAGTGTCATCAAGGCCCCTGGATTCTGTGAGCTGCCCCAGTGGCCAAGGGCCTTTGGCTCCATCAGGCCTTGCACTGTGGCAATGGCCCTTGGATTCCAGGAGGTTCCAAAGTGCCACAATGGCCCTGATACCAAAAGGTGGAAGAAACAAACACATCCACCCCAATTTGGAAGTGTGAAGAAGCCCTGGACGTTGGCAGGGAAGCTCTTCTAACCCAAGGTGCCAAATGACAGATGGACAGGGCTTCTTATTGCCCACTCGGGTTACATATTCATTGGATGTGCAGGTTTGCTGAATACATATATATAAGTTTGCTTCACACAGTCACCCCCCTGGAGGTCCTTCCTTGGTCCTTCCAGGCTTCCTCTGTTTCTTTGCCCTCAGTTTTGAGCAGGCCTATCGTCCTCCTGTTCCACCACCAAAAACTGTTACGTTTGTTCTTCACCTTATCTGGGGACACAGAGCTTACTTACATCCTGTTTGTTTGAGTTACATCCCTGATCTAATTCTCCAGGACTTCTCTAGGAATACATACTAGGTCATTCTGAGCTTTTGCATCCCCTTTTCTCTCTTTTTTCTTACACCTGTTTCTTCACAAACAACTGTGATCCCACCATTTCCCTTCCTTTGGTTCTTCCCCAGAGAAGCCATGACAGCTCTTGCACAGTCCCCAAATGTGCTTTCTTGTTGCCCATCTTAAGACTCAGACCCCAAACAGAATCCCCCATCTTCAACTGACAGGGTCATCCCGAAAGGCTCTGCCATTGACCCATTTAGTGAAACTCTCACAAAGAGAAGTTGGAACTTTTTTTGAATTGACTTTTCACCTTCTTACAAGTGCTTCTCCAAAAATATGGCAATTTATGTCACAGAAATTGGAATTCTTAGGAGACAGAGTTTGGGATATTAGACTCAAAGAATTTCACTCTGAGGGCAGTGCTGTGGTGCAAGACATCAGCCAGGAGGAGTCTGGATGAGCCCAAGGCTTGGTGTGTGCAGGAAGAGCCAGGGAGGACGCAGAGATGTGAGTGCAGGAAGGGGCCAGCCAGGTGGGGCAGCCGGGGGGATGACGAC
>NW_020957786.1:11768-13019 GCF_003031625.1 Empidonax traillii | reverse complement strand
GCCCAGGGCCAGAAGGTTCCCTGTGCCAGGGCTGGCTGTGGGGTGGCAAGGTGGGGGTGCAGCCAGGGGTGCCCAGGGCTGTGGGGCAGAGCAGGGTCCTGCCCCCCAGGGCTGTGTGTGCTGGGGCAGGGACTCTGCTGCCTGCCAGGGGCAGCTCTCAGCCTGCCCAAGGAGCTGCCACGGCCCTGCAGGGAGAAGGGCTGGGGGCAAGGAGGAACTACTGGTAGGGCAGAGCAGGGCAGAGTCCTTGTGATCTCCAAAGTGTGCTGCAGGGATGAGGGCTGGTCACAGCTCCAGATCAAAGCAGGAAATTTCCCAGAAGGTATGTGCAAGAGGCACAGACACACAGGGGGTACCTTGAAGAGAATGAACCAGTTCTTTCAGTGTTACACTCTGGGTTGTCTGGGTGCTCACTTCGACAGAGAAATTAATCTCTGAGCAGAGGAAGAGACACTGAAACTTGAACATGTCTGAGTATCAGATATCAAAACTGCCTTAGAGACAGCACCAGTGTCACTTTTCCATCCTCCTCAGGGTTGCTCTGACTTTGCCATCAGAGCCTGCCCAGGCAGGGGTGCCCCTGGGCAGTGCCCTGTGCTGCTGGGAGGGCTCTGCAGGGCAGAGCTGAGCCCCCAGGGCTGGGATGGGCTTTGGAAGCACTTGCAGGGCTCAGCCCTGGGCCCAGGGAAGCAGCTGCTGACAGGGACAGCTCCAGGCAGCAGAGCCCTGGGCAGGGAGTGGGGGGCAAGTGCCCCCAAGGTCTGGGGGAGGGGGCGTTCAGGCAGCTCTGGGGGCCCTTCCCTGCAGCTCTGCTGGGCACTGAGTGCTGGGCCAGAGAAATGAGGCTTCCTGCACTGGAAAAGAACCTTCCCCAGGTGTGATGCTAAAAATAAATACACAGGTAGAGTTATTCTAAGGAGAGACTAAGCTTCTGCTCTGCATTCCCTGCTCTTCTGAGTCGTGGGGGAAGAGATGGAACTTTTGTATTCAAGGTCTGTTATATCTGACATTGCTTGTGTGTGTGAGAGCTCTACCAAAACAGTTCCATGTTGCACTGCAGCTGAGCTAAACTGACCCCTTGGTGTGCATTTGGTGACATTTGACACATCCATTTCCTTTCAAAAAAGTTGCTTTTTCCCAGAGGTCTGTCCTAACTGTTTGCTCTCTTTTCCTTTTCTCAACAGACTCTTTGCTAAGAATCAGCCAATGCCCAACAGCAGCTCCATGGCCCAGTTCCTGCTGCTGGCATTC
>NW_020957786.1:3693-5411 GCF_003031625.1 Empidonax traillii | reverse complement strand
GCTGCCTTGGCCACTTGCAGATCCCAGCCTGGGATCCCTGCAGGGCCCTGAGCTGGAGGGGCTGCTCTGCAGAGGGAGGGGCTGTGGCACCCTGGGCTGAGCCTGCACTGGCCATGCTGGTCAGGCTGGCAAGCAGAGCCAGCAGGATGGGGATCACTGCTGCTGAACCCCTTTCCAACCTCTCAGAAGGCTCAGTAGCCATGGACAAGGCAGGGCAGGATTATGGGGTGTCTCAGTGGCACAAAGGAATGAAGGGGCTTCTGGGACACTGCAGGGCCTCGTGGAACCAAAGGATCCCTGGGACATTGTGTGATGAAAAAGGGAATATAATACAGAGGGGGATAATGTCATGGTTTCAGGAGGGTTATTTCATGGTAGAAAAGTAAACCTGGGACACTGCAGAACCTTATGGAATCAAGACTCTATTGGGACACTGGGAATATCATGGAACCAGGGAACCCTGTGACACTCCAGGGCCTCCTGGAGCCAAAGGAACCCAGGGACACTGTGGAATCTCATGGAATCAAAGGGGCTCTTATGACATGTGGAGCTCATGGAAACAAAGGGACCCTGTAACAGTGACTGGGGTGACATCAGACTGTGACCTGTCACTGCTGGGGTTTCACAGGGCTCCATCTTGGGCCCTGTGCTCTCCAACATCTCCATCAGTGACTTGGACACAGCACTGGAAGGGACACTGAGACCCAAAACTGGGAGGAGCTGCTGAGCCCCTGCAAGGCAGGAAGGCCCTGCAGAGACCTGGACAGACCCCAGGGCTGGGAATCACCAACCATGGGAAGTTCCCCAGGGGGAAGGGCTGGATTGTGCCCTGGGATGGGGCAACCCCGGCTGGACGGACACCCTGGGAATGAGAGGCTGGGAAGCAGAGCTGGGAAAGGGCCCTGGGGGTGCTGGTGGGTGCCAGTTGGCCCTGAGTCAGCAGTTCCCTGGCAGCCAGGAGGGTCAAGCCTGTGCTGGGGGCATCAGGGAGGGGATTGTCCCGCTCTGCTCTGCCCTGGGGCAGCCTCAGCTGCAAGATTGGGGCCGTTTTAGGGGACACAATGGAAGGGAGAGATTGAGCCATTGGAGAGTGTCCAAAGAGGGAAACAAGGATGGGGAAGGGCCTAGAAGGGAAGGCGTGTGAGGACACTGAGGGCACTTGGGGTGTTCAGCTGGAGAAGAGGAGACTGAGGGGAGACCTCACTGCAGTCACAACTTTCTGGGCAGGGGCAGAGCAGGGGCAGGCCCTGAGCTCTGCTCTGGGGGACCAGGGACAGGACTGAAGGAAAGGACTGGAGTTATATCAGGGCAGGGTTAGGCTGGATCTTGGAAAAAGGTTCTTCCCCCAGAGGGTGGTTGGGCCCTGAACAGGCTCCCCAGGGCAGTGGGCACAGCACCAAGGCTGACAGAGCTCAAGCAGTGTTTTGGATGATCCTCTCAGGCTCCTGGTGTGAGCCTTGGGGATGGTTCTGTTCAGGGCTAAGTGTTGGACTGGATGATCCTTGGGGGTCCCTTCCAACTCAGCATAATCTGTGACTCTGTGATTATCAACCCTGTGTTCAGCACAAATCCAAAACACAGCCCTGCACTGGCCATGGGGAAGAAATTTAACTGGACTGCCCCTGAAACCAGCACAGCCATTATGGGCTCTCACAGAAACATCCCACAGTCCATTTGCCACCTGGAACCAGTGACTCTGAGTTCCTGCTTCCCCAGCC
>NW_020957786.1:0-2024 GCF_003031625.1 Empidonax traillii | reverse complement strand
TACTCTACCCTGGATCCATCATCAGAGGCAGGTAAACAACAACTGGTGGGGTTGCTAATGGGACAAAATAACTCCAATATTAGAAAAAGGTTCCAGAAAATAGGTCACCCTGCTAATAAAGATTTAGAGGAGTTAACCAAAGAAGCCTGGAAAGTGTACAACAACAGGGAGAAAAGAGAAGATAGGAAACTTGCAAGGGTTGTGGTTGTTGCTTTAACTCAGAATCCACAGGTGCCAGGACAGAATATTAGGGGTCTTGGCCCAGGGCAGGCAATAAGAGGGAGAAGGGGCTCACCTTTCCAACAGAGTGGGACAAAATCAGTGCACCAATTACATGCAGGCGGACACTGGAAGGGAGATTGCCCTTAACTGGCAAATAGAAACTGAGGAGGGGCTGTCATATCTCACCAGGATACTGAATGAAGGGGACTGGCTGGTTCATCCCTAGCAGACCCCCTGGTTAAAATTAAGATGGGGAAGAAGAGGAAAAATTGGACTTTTTAATCAACAGTGGAGCCACGTTTTCTGTTTTAAATCAAGAACTGAGACCTATCAGTGATAAATATGTTCAAGTTGTGGGTGCCACTGGACAATCTGAAAAAGCTTTCTTTTTGAAACCCCTAAAGTTTGAAAGTGGAAAACAGATGGGAGTGCATTAGTTTTTGTATTTACCAAATTCACCCAAACCCTGCTGGGCAGAGACCTGTTAGAAAATCTGGGAGCTGTAATAGAATTCAAACAAGGTAAAATTGAGTTCAGAGTAAAAGAAGAACAATTGTTATCAGCTCTGATTTTGGCTGTGAGCTGTATAGAACCAGAACAAAACAATCAAGGTGTTGACCAAATTCTAAATCAAGTGTACCCCCTGGTATGGGCCACGGACACACCAGGTAAGTCAAAGTGGGCAACTCCTTTTCAGATAGAATTACAAGCAGCCAAGAAACAATACCCACTGGGTATTGTTGAACCAGTAAGACCCCAAGCATGAAAACCCCACCCACGTTTGTGAGGTCATCCTGGGAGGCTCTGCCATTGACTCACTTGGTGAAACCTTCACACAGGTATTTCGGAACTTTCTTTGAATTATTTTTTTACTTTTAGAACTTAGAAGGGTTTCTCCAAGAAAATGGCAAATCATGTCCTCATCATGGAAATCCTTTGGAGAAGGAGTTTGGGACTCAAAAAATCACAGAATGGGTCTGGGTTGGAAGGAAGATCAAAGTTCATGTGGACGAAGCCACTGGACATGGACAGTGACATCTTCCACTAATTCAGAATAGTCACAAGTCCTTCACCTTGGACAAACGCAGGGATGGGACATCCACTTCTCTGGAAACCTGTTCCAGTTCTTGCTGCTGCTATTGTTAAACCTTTCCTCCTCTTATCCAATAAAAAATGCTTCTCTTTCAGTGCAAAGCCACGGCCCCATGTTGTGCCACTACAAGCCTTGGGAAAAAGGATCCCTGTGATTTTCTTAGACTATAAGCACGACATTTTCATCTGCAAAAACATTACAGAGTGCCCAGAGATCTCCCCAGAGGGGGTTTCAAGGACTCAAGCCCATGACCACTATAGAGGGGCTCAGGAGCAGTGGCCTCAATGGTATGGAGACTGAAAAAAGTAGAGGACAGCCCTCAGAGGGCCTGAAGGGAGGATTTAGAGATGGTGGATCCTTTTGTCATAGCAGAAAACAGCAGGAGAAAGAAAGAAATGATGCCAAGTGCACCTGGGGAAGTCCAGAGTGGAAGAGAGGAAAAAAGAATTGCTCTCCAAGGACAGTGCTGTGGTGCAAGACATCAGCCAGGAGGAGTCTGGATGAGCCCAAGGCTTGGTGTGTGCAGGAAGAGCCAGGGAGGACACAGAGATGTGAGTGCAGGAAGGGGCCAGCCAGGTGGGGCAGCCGGGGGGATGACGACAGCCTGCAGGGAAAGGGGCAGGGCATGGACACCGTAGGACAGCCTGGGCTGCACAGCAGAGAGGCCTGTGCAGAAGCTGAAAGGCCCTGCCACAGCCACCTTCTGCAG
>NW_020957785.1:6425-21176 GCF_003031625.1 Empidonax traillii | reverse complement strand
TTTTTGCAAGTACAGAGATAGAACTGATCCTCTGCTTTATCTAAAGGCAATCCTCAGTGTCACAGGTCCTATTAAAAAGCAAACTGCTTTTTAAAGAAAGAAGCTTTTCACAAGCTCCTGTGTAATTATTGTTTTCCATTAGCCAGGTCATCTGGTGGTGTCTTGCTAATCTAACTCACTGTCCCTTTTCTGGAGAACGTTCATTAGAGGCTAAGCTTTGCTATTTAATTTTTAAAAGGAAAAACTTTAAAGAACAGAGGAGAAACCCTTGCAAATAATTCATTTTACTGACAGTTTCCACCCAAGTCTGACAAATCTAGTGATTCCTCACTGGAGCACAGTGCAATGCACCCAGTGAATGAGCACAGGGCAAGAGTTTGGCAGAGGGTTTTTTTCTGTAAAGGTTGAAGGCTCTCTAAAGACCTTTAAATCTGTGCACCAATAAAATGTTTTTATCAGTTTAGGATTGCTCAAATTAGTAGGTCAAAAGTTGCCTGCCAGGCCAAGTGCAGATTGCACAATTACTTCCTCTTCTGGAAAGTTTATGCAAAGTGTTGGGCTGAATTATTTGTTTCCAAACAAGGTACACAAGAGAAACACTAACATTGATGTATATATATAATATATATATATATGCCATGTGATTGTTGTTGGGATATCTATAAAAAAGCCACACACAAATTGCTATTCAATAGTCTTATTGAACAGTGGGTTATTGTACATGAACATTTTCCTGCAAAGAATTGTACTTTACACAAAACTACAATAGAGCTGGTGGTTTTGGAAAGACTTTATGTGGTTTTGGCTTTATTTGTGAAGGTAATAGAAATTACAGTTTTAAAAATTCCTGTGGGAAATGGGGAAGGACTCCTGCTTTTGTACCTGAAGGACAACTTTCTTTCTGCTGATTTGCACACATAGGAAGCATTGCTGATTTTCCTCATTACAAAGCCTGCCAAAGCATCAGAGATGGTTTCCTCTTGTGTCCATGGTATCAGCAAGGACTGACTTGAACATCTTTGTTCTAAAAGGTTTGAGATGCAGCGCTGCATGTCAACATATTGAAGACAGGTTTTGAAAAACCCAGTAACAGGGCAGTCCTAAATCACCTAAGCAAACAAATGCCTTACTTTCTCTGAAAGCCTGATTTTTCCTTGACTAATATGGATAAGGTGCTTTCGTGCCAATAAATAGCTGAACAATACATACAAAAGCCTTTGCTGTCAAAAACCCAGTATGAGTTATTTAAGAGTTCTGTGCAAATGCTACCTTGGATAAAGGCCCAGGGAACTTGAAAGAGGCCTTAAAAAACCCCACCCCTCAGTCTGACAGTGTTTACCGAGTCAGATTTTTCAAAGGGTTGACTGGGAGTTTAAGTGAAACAATGGTTGACATTTATTAAAAAAACCTTACTCTGTTGGAATTAAACTAGAGTATTGTATTAAGTATTCTGCTCTGATGTGGGCTGTGAGCGTAGAGAAATCCTTCTCATGAACTGCTTTTATCTTTTAGATCACATGGATGAATCTTAGCTGGCTATCAGCAGCCCTCCTGATTGCCTGGAAATTGTGGTTTCAGAGCAGATGGCCCCAGAGATAAACATGCTGCATTTACTACTTCAACTGAATATTTGGTGTCCAGGTATTTCATTTGTTAAGGGCACTTTAAATTTAGCAAGCTGGATCGATCACTCCCTGTATTGAGTAACATATCTTGGATGAAAATCCTGGTATGTTTTAAATTTAACAGAAGTTTGAGTCATTTTACTGCCACTGAGCAAAAGGTTTATAACACTTTATCTCACTGGAGAAAAAGAAATATAAACTGAAATCCCTATTTTCAGACACACTATCTATCTGTGATGCCCTGAGGGTTAAAAATGAAGCTATTTGTTCAGTGCGGGCCTTCTGCCATGCAAGGCTCCTCCAAGCTGCTTCTGCTGGAGTCACGTAGCCAGAGGAACACGAGTAAGGAAGTTCACTACATCTTTCATTCAGAAGCTGGGAAGGGAAATTCCTGCTGACTCATGCTTAGAAGTATTTTCCTTGCTCCACCTCCTTCACTTTGGCTCCTCCTCTCCCTTGCTGCTGGTTGCCTACGATATTTAAACAGCTGTCCTGGAGCAGAGAGAGGATTCGAGGCTGGCACTTTGGTTGGCTCTGGCTGTGCAGACCCTCCCATCCAGATCCCACTGCTCACCAGACCTGCTGCCAAAGGTAAGAGGGCTCTGAGCAAGCACAGAGGATCTGTCTGGTGTGCTGCAGCTTTGGGTTCTGAATGTCACAGGGCTGTTTTTAGAAAGTTATTACATACCATAAAGTTGAATTTGTTCCACGTACTCTTATTGTGTTTGGATGATGACTGGCCTGACATGTAAGAGTAATAATACAAGGGGGGAGCTGACTTCTGAAACTTGTAGGGAAGTATAACATGTAAAAGCTATCGAGATATTTGCTTTTTAAAAAGAGTACTAATTAGTTAAATATTAAACTGGTGAAACAAATGGGTTGATGAAGAAGCAAAGTTGAAGAAAACTACGGTTGCATTTGTGCTGGTATTGTTCTTATTTAACACTGAATGTTGGGACAGCTCTTTCAGTCTCTCCAGTATTTACATACTGACTGCATTGCTCTCTTGAACTCTCCCCATGTGCTGTTCAGGCCACACGTGGTGGTCCTTACTCGAGCAGAAGTCTGGTGGCTCTGACAGGGAGAGCTCCTTGCCTGTGGCTGATGTAACCTGGCTCTTCATTTCTAAAGATCAGTGGCCTTGTGCAGCTGAATATGTCTTTGCTTTTGCTGACTTAAAACCTGTCTGCCATGCAGCCTGGGACTGTGGGGGACACACTGACCCACTTTGAGGTGCAGCCACGCTGACCCACTTGAGAGCTGCAGTCCCTGCAGACACCAGGCTGTGTCAGGAAGGTATGCAGAGTTTGGCTCAGAGGGAGCTGAGTGCTTTTCCAAGCCAGAATGGTTATGTAACATCACACAAGACACTGAAATGCTTTGGAAGCAGCGAGAAGACAGATTGTGAAACTTGCAGCATTCTCCCAAATGAAGGGAAAGGAAAGGAACATCCATTTCAAGCTGGAAGCCCAAAGCAGGAGCCAAAGCCAGTGTCACTAAGCTGGCTAAGAGTGAGTGCCCAGCAGCCAACACTGTATAAGAAAAGGGGGAGAAGAATAATCTTGAGTTTCTTGCTGTCCCAGGCTTTTTCTTGGTGTTAACTAGTTCTGTACAGATTTTAAATGAACTTCAATGTCCCATATGCTTTCCTATAGTATCTGCAAGAGCAGGCTTTCCTCTGCTCCACTGCATTAGCTATACAGGTTATTGAGGTATAGGAGTCTCAGACTGAAAAAAAAAAAGTAATTAAAATAATCTACCTTAACTTCTAATGGCAGGGAAAGTGGATGTTTGGCCTGAAACTGAGATGTCTGAGGTGATCTGAGCTCACTTTTACCCCAAAATCAAACGTTTAGCCTACAGGAGGGGAATGGCTATAAACAGGTTCAGCATCTGGTTCACTTTGGACTGAAAAAGAATTATTAACTATGAATTATAGAGAAGGCAGCTCTAGGATGGGGAAGGGCCTTCTCCCATGTGTAGAGAGATGCTAGGATAAACAAAGCATGTCTGGGTAATCTCGTGTTGATAGAACTGACCAGTGTCAAAACTTCAGGAAGCAAAGTGCATGGCACCAAAGTGTCACAAGGGGCTTTGTGAACCAAGGTACTGAATAAATCCATGGCTGAAAATGCTCATGTATGTGCACAGATCTAGTAATGTCATTAGCCTAACAATTGTGTTCCTCCAGCCATTCAAATGTGCTGCTTTGTGGTGTGTCAGAAGGTACAGAGTGGAGGACGGTGACCCAGGAGGGTGTTATCAGTGAGCTGGCAGCTGCTGCCTCCGCTTTATCAAGGTGGGGAAGGGTGGCACAGAGCAACAGGCAGGAGCCAAGCTAACCCTCCTTCTGATTAAACAGGACTTCTACTGTCTTGTGCCTTTCTTGTCCCCTTCAGTCTCCCCCAGAAAATGCTGGCCTAGAATAACGTGACTCTGCAGCCCAGCCTTGCAGATGGGATGCAGGCCCATGTTTGTGTGCTGGCTCTGCTGCTCCCCTGCAGCTCTTGCCACGTGCTGGGTTGGGTTGGGTCAGCAGTCCCTGCTTCCAGTAAAAATCCCAGGGGTGTTGCTGGGGTACCCCTGTCTCCAGAGTGCATACAGTTCCTCTGTGCTTGCTGCTGCAGAGAGCTGTGCAGCAGAAACCTGGAAGATCCCTTCCAGAGATCTCGCTTTCCTCTTCCAGACTCGTAGTAGTTTCACTGAAATAACGTGCACTCTGTTAGGAAAAATTATTAGGACCTTTTCTTCTTGTGTAATGCAGTCGTGGAGAGGGGTTTGTTTATTTGTTCCCATGGAGAAGAAACCTCTGCTAACCCTCAGCTAGATCCTGTGGGTTGGCTGGTTTGAGGGGGATACCTTACTGGTCACACCAGTTCCTTTGGTGTCCCTGGCTGTACCAGGTGCTACTGCTGAATTCTGCCAACTGCAGCTCTGGAGCTTTGTGGTAAGGAATTATTTGGGGGTAAACTTACAATCTCCTGAAGGTGATGCAAGTTCTGGTTCATGTGGCAGAAACTACCCAAAAAACTGGAGAGATAGTTGGGCAGTTTGGCTGTGCCCCCTCAACTCCCAGGGCTGGGTTAAACACGTCCTAAGGGCTTGATGCCTTCTTTGATATGGACACAACACACTGAAATGTTCTTCTGTAGTGACTGCAATGACCTCTGAGTCTCACTTTAACTGGGAACACAACCTGCCTTGAGATCCAGCTCTCTTCAAAGCCAGGTGCCTGAAATGACTTAAATTAGAAAGCACAACTATTGTGCCTTTTAAATGGAATTGTGCAAGTTGTAAACTCAGCCGTGGTTTCCTGGCAGCCCGTTCGGTCACCAGGGTCTGACTGCTCTGCTGTATCTCTGGGAGGTAAATGTCAGGCTCAAAGTGGGCCATGACTCTCGTAGGAAGACATTTGCTGCAGTGCCTGTCAAAGGCAGAGATGTGCCAGCCCTCCTGGAAGCATGCACTGTGCTTGCCAGAGATCCTCCTGCACTTGCAAAGGGTGTAAGGAACATGCCCTCCCAAATTCAGTGCCATTCGGTGGAGTTTTACTTGGCTTTCCAAAATGAAAATAAGGTTTTTATAAAAGAGAGTGTTTTCTGTAGAATAACTTAAAAGCTTATGCTGAATTTCAGAAATCTCATGTTTATTGTAGTAAAAATAACTTCTCTAGATTAGTGACAGAGTTGAATTCCCAGGAAAACTAAAGAAACCATTAATTGACATGGTAGGATTTCTGTAGGAATGGCAAAAACATCTGCAAAATGATTAGATTAGTTTTGTAGATTCTACTCCAGTGATACCTTAGTTTCCAAGATAACTACGGTGCATATTTTGTTTAAAAACTTGTTGTTATTTACTTGTTCAGACATACAACTCTTTATTTTCTGGAAAATTCAGAAAAAAGGTTCCAGCACTAAACTAGCACTTCTCAAAAATCCCTGTAGGAATGGAATGGTACATACTTGAAAATGCAGCCAGGAGAGTTCCTGCCACTGGGCAGAAGTCTTGAGTAAGGTTTTTTAATTTTACTTATCAGTGAATGCACAGGTTGCTTTAGAAGGTCCAAAGCATTTGTGATAATTATGACAATTTTCCTCACAGTATGTGAAGTTTTCATTAACAAGCTGCAACACTTCATGTAATGCAGTCAGAGGGTTACCAAAATTGCCAGCTGTTCTGAAGGGACTGGAATTCGTGTCTGGAAGAGAAAGATAACTGTTCTCTCCCTCTTTTAGGTTGTATAATCAGAGAATATCCTTTGATTTTGGGGTCAGGAAGAGAAAAAGATAAGGAGATCTGTCCTGAGTGTGGAATGTAAATCAAGGATAATACTTTAGATCAACCTGCCTTTGTGGGCTGTAAAAAGTCTTGTTGTTGTTTTGTGTTTTTTTTCTTGTCAAAAAATGCAAGTAATTCAAAAGTTCTTTGTTTCAGCAGGCAGGCTCCAGAACAGAAATGCTTCCAGACAGGAAGATGTATCCCTTGCTGACCAGACCCTCCCAGAAGAGTGGGCTCAAGCCCCTGCCCGTTGTGATCATAGGTGAGCTTTCTCCTGCCAGCATCCCTGTGTTCTTAGGCTGTTGGTGCTTTGGACCTGCAATCTTTACCTTTTGTTCCACATGTTCTCACTCAAAGCAGAAATACCTGCCCACTGTTCTGCATCCTTTCCCTGACAGCCAAACTTCCTATCGAGGAAGATCACTGAGAGCTGTGGGAGGAGGGGATCCAGGTATTGGACAAACTAAACCACATTTTTAATGGTAAAATTGGTAGCCTTTTGGACATCAGTTCATCTGGGCCTGTTTTTTCTCAGTTGAATACTTAGAAAAATTTGAAACCTTTTCACGACAGATAGTTAATCAATTTGCTGTGATTATCTGGAGTGTTTGAATTGGAACTGGGTTTGTGTGATCTTTTTTGACCATTATGGCTGTTTAGAAATTGCTCCAAATTCTGTTAAAGTTTCTTGAAATCTTTCACAGATTTCTTTTAAAAGAAGTGTCAGCTACACTGATTTTGCTCAGATTTAATAGGCTAATAAAAAGCTGTATGCTTTCTACCAGTTTAAAAAAAAAAGAACAGGTTATGTATTGTCTCCCTTGCAAGAGGGAGTTTGGTCGTGTGAGGTGATTCTTGGAGCAAAGCACAGGTGGTGAAGTCATACCTTCCCCTCTGACTAATCATGCACTGTGCTCAAGGGCAGGTGTTGGACCCTGTTCATCCGAGCATGTGTTTAAATGCCTCGTAGAGCTGGGTTTGTTCCTTATCTGGCATCTCATGAAGTCAGTGCCCCACATAAATCAGCTCTAATCCTGGCTAGCAGTGAGTTTGACAGGGATACTCCCACCAGCAGGTTTTTGTCTGAGTGGGACTTTGCACTGCCCACGAGTTGTACAAGTCTTTAGGTGGGAGGGAGGGTGTTTTGGGACACCCCAGTGTGCCTGTACAGGTGTGCAGTGCAGAGATGTCACTAAAGCCTCAGGAGCACCTTTGGGAAGACGTGCACTTTGAGGAAGCTGCTGGCCTGGAGGAGCTCAGCTGTTTCCCTGCAGCTGGACACTGCACTGAGGTTCCAGCTGCTTCCCAGAGCCTGCTCCAGGACAGCTGTGTGCTCCCTCAGCTGTGCTGGCAGCCCACTAAAGCAGCTTGAGCCCCAGAGACAGCTATTCTTGTGGCCATATCACCCTTAGCCGTGGTTCAGAGCACATCCTCTGTGTGCAGTTGCAGAGTGTTGTGCTCTCAGGTGGTTAAGATGTCTCCTTGTACTTCCTAAAGCAAAGCAGTAGCCTGGAATTTGTTATACTTTCCTATAGCTGCAGTTTAGCTTGTTTTCAGTTTCTGTTGCTGGTGGGTTTGGATAACTGTTCTCCCAGTGGACTGTTCCAAACACTGCCCTGCAGCTGGTTCCTGCTCAGCCCAGCAGACTTTGCCCGCTCTGTGACACGCACTGCCCTTCACACAGCCCTTCACACAGCTCCCTGCTGGCTTTACACCCTGAGGTCCTCCAGGAGCAGCCTTTGCTCCAGTCACTCCTCAGGCACAGGCACTGTCCCCAGGCTGCTGTGTCAGCTCCTCCCAACAGCAGCTCCTCCTCGTCACTGCCTGATGTCACTGCTTTAGTCACACAGCAGTGAGCAGCAGAGCCAGGGCAGCCAGACAGGCTGACACCTCCTTCTACAGACACTGGGAAACATTAAACATGCTGGAGAACAGCCATGTGTAAACTTTGCACAGCCTGCTCTCACTGGAGGAGTTCAGTCATCCAGCAGCCTGTTCAAAGTGCTGCATTCTGAGGGCTTGTCTTGCCATGGCAGAGATTTTTTTTTTCCTTAACACACTGCTTGCAGTACCATGGTAGACCCATTAGTCAAAGCTGCTATTGCCAAATATCCCTTAGTAGATGGAATTTCTTACTGGGCAGAGCTGGTTCCCCTTCACTTCAATAGTCACTCTTTTCAGGATTCCGTGTCCTGTGCACAGTGACCTCCTCTGCTCTGCTGTGAATTGTGCATCCAGGAGAGCTGAGGCCCTGCTCACAGAGTGACAGAACATGCTGAGTTGGAAGGGACCCATCAGGACCATCCAATCCAACTCCTGGCCCTGCACAGACACCCCAACAATCCCACCCTGTGCCTGAGAGCGTTGTCCAAACATCCTGGAGCTCTGGCAGCCTTGGGGCTGTGCCCACTGCCCTGGGGAGCCTGGGCAGTGCCCAGCCAGCCTCTGGGTGAAAAACCTTCTCCTGAGATCCCACCTGAGCCTGCCCTGGCACAGCTCCATGCTGTTAATGGATGTGTGTGACCAGTTCCCAAACCTGTATGTTTACAGAAGTAACGCTGTTCATCACTGTGCTGGAAATTCAAGGCTCAGGTTAAGTTAACCTCTGACTTTTTTAACCCAGAGGCTTTTCAGCAAGTTCTGAGGACCTTGCAATGCAAGTGGAAGAAACTGAGAGGAGAAAGGGACACATGAGGGTGAAATGACTTCCCCAACTCCATCCAATAGATCAGTGGTCAACCTGGAAGAGAAAATCCCCTGTATCCCCAGTATGATATCTTTTGAATTGGTCTGGATATTAAAAACACTTTTCAAAGGACAGCTCTATCTGCAGGAGTTTAAATTCTTCTCCATTGTCTTTTCAGGGAATGGACCTTCAGGAATCTGCCTCTCATATTTACTGTCAGGTTACACCCCTTACTTCAAAAAAGAGTCTCTTCATCCTCATCCTATTCTTCAGAGGAAACTGGAAGAGGCACCAGGAGTCTCCATTTTGGACCAGGTTTGTGTAAAGATAAGCAATGTAATACCACAATAAAGCATCCTTAGGGGTATATTATGAGTGATAACCTTGTTGGAATTTTCAAAATGCACAAGCAGAATAAACCTTAAGCAAATTCTGCTGTGTGATCCAGATCTCCCTTGTATGAAATGCCAGCATTCCTGCTAAGATCTTCGAGGTACTACTTGGGAAAGAAAGGTCTGTGTGCCAGAAAATGAGATTCCATAACACCAAACCCCTGGCTAGAGATACTGGGGTAACAAGCAGTCTGCTGCCTGGCAGTTACACACCCTGAGCACATGCTGCTCCTCTCTTTAGGATCTGGACTATCTGTCTGAAGGCCTGGAGGGACGGTCTGACAGCCCCGTGGCTCTGCTCTTCGATGCTCTGCAGCACCCAGACACAGACTTTGGTGGCACAGCAGAGTCCGTCCTCAGCTGGTGGCACGAGCCCAGCAGAGCCATTCCCCACCTGGTTCTTGGCAGAAACGCTCCTGGAGGTGCCTGGCATGTGAGTGAACTGCAGCTGCTGGGGTCTGCACTTTGGGGAAGAGCCAAATTGTTCACTGGGGAGGGAAAAGCTCTGCTGAAATGCCAGCCAGCCACGTTTGGGTTTATGGATATAAAGTTTAAAAGGAAAAGAAGCATGAGAGGCCTTTCTCATCTCTTGTGCTTTTGGGAGGATGTGGATGGTTTCATCCATGACAGCAGATCAGAGGAGATTACCTGATGTGTGCTGTATTGAAACATGAGAAGATTGCCTTTCACTTTTGATATAAAAATAAAGTAATTTTGCTCTGCTTCTTGTTCCAGTCTATAGAGGGTTCTATGGTTACCTTGAGCAGAGGGGAATGGATGGGACTCCCAGATCTCCCTTTCAAAGAATGGCTGAAGCAAAAGAGAAGGTGAGATATCCATGGCAGGATCACTTACAGACTTCTGGAGGTTATTGGCAAACCTGGAGTGGACTTCTCGAATGTAGCTCCCCATCTTTTATGGATGATTTTAGTGAGAGAAGGGACACCCTCCCACACCACAAAAAGGGTCCATTTTTACATTCAGTGATTCAGACAAAGTGCCTCTTGGAAAGTGTCCTTCCCAACAGCCACTGGGGAGATGGAGACCAGGAATTCTGAGTAAAGCTTGGGGAAAAAAAAGCCTGGTCACCTGGCTTCTGTGTCTGCTGCTGCTGTCCCTAATGACAGATACAATCAGTTCTACTGCTCTCTAGTCTGTCAGGTGCTTCTGCTCTTGACATGTATAATAATGAATCTTAGAAAGTCTAGGAGTTAAAAATGGAATGGAAGCAAAGTGTGAAAGGAAGGCATAAATGAACAACTGTGTTCTTGGGGATGGGATGAATGCTAGAGAAAGCTGCCTGTATCCAACAGCTTTTGGACTTGAGTGCTAGGTCTGTAAATCAGGAGTAACTTTGCTGAAGTCAGGGAATAGATAAGTCTCTGGTAGTGCCAGGGTAGATGACTCTAGGATATATTCGGTGGAGGAGGGGAAAAAATTCCAGTCTCTTACTTAACTGCAACTTGACCTTTGTTTGTGCTGTATTCCAGAGGCCTCAGAAACAATAGAGCCACAGCAGAAGACATTGCTCAATATTACCAGCACTATGTGATGAAGAAAGGGCTGCAGAAGAATTTCAGATGTGGCACTGTGGTGACCTCTGTGAGGAAAGTGAGTGCAGAGAGCATCTCCAGCCACGCCCAGAAAGATCTGCAGGAGAACAGTGGCTCACTCTGGAACCCCAGTGAACAAAGTGCAGAGGTCTTTCAGGTGGATGGGTTTTTCAAAACTGTGGAAGGTGATAAGGAGCCCTTCTCCATCTATGCAGAGAACGTGGTCTTGGCTACAGGGACGTACGATAGTCCCACCTGGCTCGGGGTCAAGGGAGAGAACCTTTGCTATGTCCATCACCAGCTGTCTGCCCTGGAAAAAGCAGTGAAGAACAACAGCATTGGCATCATGTCAGACCCAGTCTTGATTGTAGGTGCTGGTCTGACAGCTGCTGATGCCATTCTCTTTGCTCACCATTGCAATATTCCAGTAATCCACGTTTTTAGGAGACGAGTCAGCGATCCAGGTCTTATCTTTAACCAGCTCCCCAAAATGATGTATCCTGAATACCACAAAGTCCATCAGATGATGAAAGAACAGACAGCTGCTTGTGCTGGGCCTTATGAATGCTACATCAGCCTTCCTGAACATCACGTGCTGTCCTTTGGCAAGGACAAGAAATGCATCATTCAAGACAAGAATGGCTGTCAGAAAGCTTATAAAATTTCCATGGCTCTTGTTCTGACTGGCTCAAACCCCAACCTCTCCTTCCTGCCAAACAATGGCATCGACTTGGCAATGGACAACACCCAGCCCGTGAGTCCAAAGAGGAACCCCGTAGATGTTGATCCCTTCACCTATGAGTGCACTCAGGAGAGGGGGCTCTACGCTCTGGGACCCCTGGCAGGAGATAACTTTGTTCGTTTTGTGCAGGGAGGGGCTCTGGCTGCTGCCAGCTCTCTGGCAAAGAAAGCAAACAAAAACCCCCCCTAACAAACCCCCCAGCCTGTGCTGACTGTACTGGAGGGGTCAGTGCTCCTCCCACAGAGAGGCAGGCCAGCTGATTTGTACACCCTCAGATCTAAAGCCCATTCCTGGTATTCTCCAAGGTTATACAGAGAGTTTGTAAGTTCTTGCTGAGTTATTTGAGAAGATTAAAAGTCACCAAATGCAGAGTGGGTTTCACACGCAGCAGAATCTTCAATTCCTGGGTCTTCAGCTCCTTTTCTGCATAGCTGTGCATGGTTCCTGGGACTGAATCCTGTACCTGGAAAAGCAGGGGGCAAGACAGGGGTTGCCCTTCTATCTAAAACCCTCCAGGTGACTGAAAATTGAATTGAGGAACAATCGATGTTAATTATTTTCAGACAGCAGGTTCACAACCCTGTGTCTGTTGGTGTCTTACAGCGTTTTTTTCATGAAACAAAGTAAGCTGACCTGGTTTTATTTGCTCCTGTGGTTTGGCTCTATGTTCTTGTTAGGCCAGAAATCACTGACAGGTGCTGCAGGTACCTCTCTGTCACATGAAGTGGTACTTTGCAAATGAAAACTGACATACAAACGTTTGAAGCTGTATTGTCTTACTGACACCACCAACAAGTAATAGTAATATTATTTTTTTTTAATCAAGAGATCCCTGTGATGGGTTTTTTCTCCTTCCTGAGAAGGAATAGTAATGATTTACAAACACTTGGTTTGCCATCTTGCAGCTTTCTACTTTCTGAATGCTAAAAATGCAACAGCCAAAGTCTTGGCAGCTGCTGTAGAGATGAGCAGAACTAAAGGGGAGCTGCTGGTCTGTCTTGTCACTGCCCAGGGAATGTCTGGGGCTTCTGCTGCACAGAGTACTTTGGAAAGGTGCAATATGTTATATATTGGGTGGATTTCTAATGTATTATGATTTTTTTTTAAAAAACAAGTCTATTTTTATAAGGGGGGGAATGGCACAGTCACTTTTTGATAGCTTTATGCTATACATATCTCTACTTTTTTATACTGTTTTTCCAAAAATTTTTATTGGCAGAATCTTTTGTTGCAGTCTCAGTCAGTGTTCTGAATGAGCTGGGCTGGGCGGGGATGATGCCTCTTGTTGCAAACAGTTCTTAAAAGACCTAGAGGGCCTTTTATACCTCACACAGAAAAACTGCAACCCTAGCTCATCTGGTCTGATGCAAAGACAGACTCAGCTCCCTGTGCTGCACTGAAACTCGCTGGTGTGACCTGGGGGACAGCTCAGTGTGTGGAGACAGTGGCTGTTTGTTTGTAAATGAACTGACCTCAGGTTGAGATGTGAGAGGAGTTTGTCTGTGCTGTTGCTGTATCACACTTGAATATTTTTTCCCACTGACTATTCTTGTATGAAACTTCTCAATAAAGTGATTTCAGGCTTAGCCTGTGTTTGTTTTAATTCTCAATCTCTGACCCAGAGGAGACCTAATGAACTGTTCATCACCTTCCTGGTGAGTACCAGGGGGTGGTTTGTGCCTCCTGAATCCTGCATCTCTCTGCTCCCTGGGAGTATCTACTGTGGGTTTGCTCCCTGTGTGTCTCTCCAGGAGGATGGAGAACCCTTGTAGTGCTTTGGCAGTGTCTTCTCTTGGCAGGCCAGGACACAACACCAACCAAGCTACTGGCCAGGCTTTGTTCTTGCCTGGCTGGGGAAAGCTCTGACTGCCTCCAGGGTGGAGATTGCACTGTCAACATTTGACTGCCCCATTCAACATTTTGCCACCTTTCTTGCTAAGAATATAGGCTATTTTCTTAACTAGTTGAAGTGTTCCTATTGTGACTTGTGCCTCTTGGTTTGGTGGTTTTGTTTGGGTTTTTTTTGTTGTTTAAGTTGGGGTGTTTTTTTGTTGGGCTTGGTTTTTGGTTTTTGGAGTTCTTGGTTCTGGTGTTTTTTGGAGGGAATGAGTTTCCTGATCTGCCATCACTCACTGCCAGAGGGCTGGCAAAGCCCCCAGGGGTCTCTTTGGCAGCAGTACTCTGTATGAGCTGGTACTTTTCCTGCCTGTTGTCCTGGCAATGTGGATGTTCCTGGGTAGGACTGATGTGGTTCTGTGCTCTTCTGCAGTGAACCTTTGCCAGAAAAAGTTCAGTGACCAGTGTTCTCCTTTCTGAAAATCCTGGTTTGGGGTGGGTCTTCTGACCTCAAAAGCAAATGAAGTGGAGGAAAAGAGCCAAAGAGCATCTTCAAACAAACACAAGGGGCATTGGAGTGCACTGGAAATGAGGGCATGGGATTGGTGTCAGGTGAAATGCTGCCATTCCCCTCTCTGAGATCAAAGCCTCGCTGCTCATGCTGACCATTCCATACCCCATATTATGTTCTGGTGAATGAATCTGCCTGCACGGGACAGCTCCTAACTGGGTCAAAGCTGAGCCTCTGGCAGGGGAGCTTGGGTGTCTGTGCTTTAAATAGCCCCCTTTCCTGCCCAGCAGGGCTGAGCTGATGGCCTGCCCTGTGTAGGGCCGGAAAGGGAAATGGGTTTTCACAATTGATGCTTAGAAAATCTCCTGCATTCTGCCCCGGAGGGATGTCAAAGCAGAGGATCTCAAGAGCAGAAGTGGTGGTTTAGTCATCAACAGCAGGTCCTCAGGGCAAGGCTGTGCACTGCTAATCCAAGTTGTCATTCCATTCTTTGTATCCAGGAAGGCAACTATAAATTATTGTTCCAAAACAATCAGCTGTGAGAATCAGCAGATACCAGCTCTGTTGTGTGTGGAATTCACCCGAGCATTGTAACCTTGGCCTGGCCTGTGACAGGACCAGGAATAAAACTGGCTCCTGCTGGGCCCTCTGCACAGCACTCTCTGCCTGCACTGCTGATGCAGCTCCATCAGGTGACACTCAGTGCTGTCATCCCCCTCTCCACTGCTGCTGGCCAGGCCAGCCTGCAGGTGACCCTGTGAGCCAGCTGCATGTTTAACAGTGACCATTCTGCCTCATTCCTGCCCCTGCAATCTGCTGTCCTCTCCCTGCTGCCCAGGGGAACCACAGTGACCAAAGCAGGGCAGGGAAGCCACCAGCAACTCCCTGCTCAGCTCAGCTGGGGTAGATCAAGTTGTTTTTTCCATACAGACCTCTGGCTGCCTCCAAGAGATCCATCATTCTGCAACAAGAGCTTCATTTCAGGTACCCATTTCATCTTCAGTGCTCCTCAGCCTGTTTTGGTCTCTGGTTGTGTGTCCTTGCAGAACGAGCTCCTGAGACCTGCTGGTACCTGCCAGGAACAAGGGGAAATTATGTCCCCAGGACCAAAACAAAGGTTTG
>NW_020957785.1:0-3373 GCF_003031625.1 Empidonax traillii | reverse complement strand
AGGGAAGCTGGAGGTGCAGGGTATGGAGGGAAGCTGGAGGTGCAGGGTATCCAGGGAAGCTGGAGGTGCAGGGTATGGAGGGAAGCTGGAGGTGCAGGGTATCCAGGGAAGCTGGAGGTGCAGGGTATGGAGGGAAGCTGGAGGTGCAGGGTATCCAGGGAAGCTGGAGGTGCAGGGTATCCATTCCCCCTCTCCTGCAGCTGGCTGGGAAGGGTGGTGGCAGCATGGCCAGAAAGGCAGAGCCAGGCCTGGGCACGGAGGTGAAAAGAGGATTCCAAGCTCAGATGTTGCAATTGGAGTTTTCCCTGAGCCCTTTCCAGCACCTGTTTGCCAAACTCCCTCTGGACTTGCTGAGCAGCTATTCTGTAAATCCTGCTCTTGTCATGGAATCCCTGCTCAGGAAATGAAGATGATTAATGAACAATAAGACACATGAGCAGTGAGAGGGAAGGGTGGCATTTCACATGAATGAATTACAGGTGATTGGCACTGCCTGAGGGAACCTCCTTCCAAAAACATTCCTCATGTCCCAATTGAACCTTCATGAAGTTTAAGCAAGAGATTTATCAGGGGGATGAATAACTGGTACTGTTTTTCCTGGCTGGAGTATAACTAGGATGGTTTAAGGCAGCATGTTAAAGCATGCAGGGTAAAACCTCTGCCATGTACTGACCTGATGAAATGTGTAACATTAAGAAGGTTTTCTCCCCTGAAAAGTTTTTAAACCCCTCTGTCTGTTTGACACAGAGGGAAAAGTAAGACCTTTGGAACTTTTCTACTAGGAAAATGCGTTTGCTCAGGGATTTATGCAGAACCTCAGACACTGCAGTGTAACCTCTGAGATTTTATGGTGGGTTTCTGGTTCCCTCTTTGACCAGCCCTTCCATCTCACAGATGGGAGAAATTTCAGAATTGTGTTACACCAGAACTGATTTCTTCCCCTGCAGAATCCTGAGTTTGGTGAACTGGTGTCTGTGAGAAGCAGAAGAAGTTCCCAGGCAGTACTGCAGGGCTCTGCAGCAAACACACCAATTTACAGTGAAGGGGACTGTCATCCTCGGGTTGGTAAAGTTCACATTCCTGAAAATATAAATATTTACATCAATATTCTTCAAGAAGATGGAGAAACAAGTCTGAGAAAAAGATCAAGTTATATAAACAAATGTTATGTGTCTGATGTAACACTCCAAATACCTCATCCCTGAGTAATCTGGATATGACATAACAGGGGAGCTGGCTGAGAGCAGGCCAAGTGAAATGTTCTCACCCTGAAACAAAGGAAAACAGATCAAAGGGAGGTGGAATTGCCTGTTCCCAGCTGCCTGTCCCCTGTGACCTTCCTTGTGCTCTGGTACATCCATTGCCAGGGAAAGGCTTTTTGTTTTTTGGTCTTCCTTTAACTGGATCCCCCCCTGTCCCTCTGGGAAAGGGCTCTGCAGAGGAAGGGATGCAGCTCTGCCAGAGCAGATCCCATCTGCAAGTGGAACATGGGCCACTTTCCCAGTGCTGGGTCGAGAAAACTGCAGGGCTTTGAAAGCAATCCTGCAGCTAAAACAATCAAATCTTACTCCAGTTGAATATCCTGATGATGAACCATCTTTCCTCCTCTCCTCCTGTGTGCAGTGCCAGTTGTCTTTGGACACTGCACTGATGAGGGAAGTGGAAATGCATGGGATGAAAGTGCTCATTCTGGGAAGGGCTGAATGACTGATCCCCACATTCTCACTGATCTAGAAGGTCCCAGTGGCCCCTGTTTGGTGAAAGAATTAATTACTAAGCATTTTCCATAGAGAAAAGTAATTTCCATATTCCTCTGATTCTCTACTACTCAGATTTGTCAGGATGATATTTCATGAATTATTTACTGCTTTGAGGTTTATATTCCACAGGAAAGGCTCAGCCAGCTGGACAGTCCATTTGATCATTCTTGAAACTCTTGTCTGGGTGTGTTGAGGTTTTTCTTTCCTGACAGCTCTTACAGTAACAAATGGGAATTACATTCTCAAGAAACAGTTCATCCTAGGAAATCTGACTGCCAGCCAGCATTGGCTTACAAATCCTTGCAGTGGCCACAGGTAGGCAGCCACCAAAACTGAGAAGGATTAAACCTGTCCTAGTGATGGGCAGTGCCTGCTACAGCAAATAGGGTTGTTCAGAACAGAGAGCTGCAGAAAAATCTGTGACAGGGCAGTGAAGACATAAAAGGCCAAAAGAGGAGAGGCCTGAAGAAAATGAACTGTCCTGTTAGTCTGGGAAGGGCAGATATTTCAGGAAGTATCTGCTGCAGGGGCACAGCTTCACTGCCACGTAAAGCTGGTGTGTTCAAAGGGGCCTTCGTGGGAGCCACAGGTGCCTTTCTCTCTCCAGCTCTTGTCTGTGTTTCCAGCCATGGCAAACCTTGGATACCCCAAGAACCCCTCAGTGCAGGGCCAGAGGAGCATCCTCAGGCTGGGCTGGGCAGCCAGTACTGTATTTGTGGCAGCCTGCTGGCCCAGGGTGGGATGCTGAGCTCCAGTCCCCAGCCAGCTCACCTCCTCACTGACTGCAACCATCAGAACGTGCTGCTGCTGGTATCTGGGGAAATACCAAAGGAAATCACCGTTTATTTGGGGAAGGAACAGCCCAGGTATGGCCTCCTGGCAGTACCTGATGCTGCTGTCAGAGCTGGAGGGCACTGCCCACACCTCCAGGCCTGCTGTGGTTGATCCTGGGCAAGGCTGTTCCCCTTGTATTGTATTGGGAGGGTTGTGTTGGCATGGGAACCATCACAGGATTATGGCCAGCATGTCATTCAAGAGGAGGGTGAACACAGGAGGGTGTTGTGTTGTCATAACCCCATCCCCAAAAGTGTTTGTTTGAGAAAACCTCCTCCTGGCAGGTGAACTCAGAAACAGGGCTATTGTCTCAGCCAAAGCTCTTGTGTTTTACCTTCAAAATGGAGCATCCAGCAACTTTTTGCAGCCTGCCAGGGCATGTGGGCATTGGTGGCCGTGCTGGGCAGTGCAGGAGGCAGCTCTGCTGCCAGGGATGCCGTGGCTGCCAGCACAGAACATGTGTAAGGATGATAAAATGGGACTGGGAAGGAGATGGGTCAATAACCCAGCAACACTCATAACAACCATTTTCCAAAACTATACAATCATCAGAATCTGTGAATGGTTTGGGATGAAAGGGACTTAAAAAATGTAACCTCGAGCCCCCTGCCATGGGCAGAGACACCTCCCACTAGACCAGGTTCTCCAAGCCCTGTCCCACCAGTTGAACACTTGCAGAGATGAGACATCCACGGCTTCTCTGGCAACCTGTGCCTCCCCACCCTCACAGGAAGAGTTTCTTTCCAATATCCCACCCAACCCTGCTCTTTGTCAGTTGG
>NW_020957784.1:7998-21180 GCF_003031625.1 Empidonax traillii | reverse complement strand
TGCTGGAGCGGGTCCAGAGAAGAGCAACGAGGCTGGTGAAGGGACTTGAGCACAAGTCCTATGAGGAGAGGCTGAGGGAGCTGGAGTTGTTTAGTCTGGAGAAGAGAAGGCTTAGAGGTGACCTCATCACTCTCTTCAACTACCTGAAGGGAGGTTATAGCCAGGTGGGGGTTGGTCTCTTCTCCCAGGCAACCAACAATAGGACAAGAGGACATGGGCTCAAGCTCTGCCAGGGGAGGTTTAGGTTAGATATTAGGAAGAAATTCTTTACAGAGAGGGTAATCAGGCATTGGAATGGGCTACCCAGAGAGGTGGTGGATTCACCATCCCTGGAGGTTTTTAAGCAGAGATTGGATATGGCCCTTAGTGCCATGATATAGTAATTGGAGTTGGATTAGGGGTTGGATTTGATGATCTTGGAGGTCTTTTCCAACCCAGTCTATTCTATGATTCTACGATTCTATGAAATAACTCTTAGCTAAGGAAAGCATGGCTAAGCTGTTTTATGTATCTAACACAAAGAAACCTTCCTTGTGGCTTGGGCATACTATATGCAGTTCAGGTAGATTGGATGATCTCTCCCCATTCCTATACTATAATTTTAACCAGAAAATGTCAGTTCCAAGACAGCAAATCATCTTATGGAAACATTCTGAGGTCAGCTTCGCTTTTTTGTTTTTGCTTTTTTTTTCATCCCAGAAATGCCTTAAAACAATGCTGGATTTATTTCAGTTTATTGTACTTTTTAAGTGAGCGAGACATCAACAGATAAGTCTTTTTTAGTCCCTTACATAGAAGACCAGTATTTAAAGTTTCTCTTTATCCTGATTTGGACATGAATTTCTTTTTTTTTTCCAGGTTAAGGAGTAAGGATCAGACTGTTGGCTGTTGAAGCTTATTATACAGCTCACTTTATGTACAGATATTGGAATTGGACTGAAAGGACAGACAAACAAAACATAGAAAGTTTTAATATTGCCTCTAGACAGCACAGAAAAAAATATTTAGGCCGGATTATTAGTCAGATCTGACTATGATCTTTTCTCTCTAATTTGCTCGTATTAAAGACTATAGTATGGCTCATTTTCTACATTCCTCTTTTAGTATAAGCTTACATCCTTCCTGAAGGATAGAATATGGTGCTTAGTTTTTTTTATTCACACAACGTATTTTGAGCAGTGTGCTAATAAAGACATATACTTTCCTGGTCGTCTGGTCTGTTTAGATAGTGGCAGTTCATTAAATTGATATTGAGAAAATCCATGCCACTGGGACTCTTTTATATTCCTGATCAGGGATTTAGTGCCTGCTGACAATTTTTCTGTTAATTAAGATCCATATCTAAGCCCAAATGAATTGTTAATAGAGAACTGCTTACTCAGTATGAGGGGGGAAAACAGAAAGAAAGAAAAGAAAGAAAAAGAGAAGAATACTTTTGCATCAAAGCAAACTGTAAACTTAGAAAAAGGATGTGAACAGGTTTCTTAAATAAGAAAAAAAGAAGTAAGCAAATCATCTAGTATTAAACAGGTTCTGACAGAAAAGTTTGTCTTCCAGAACCCAGATAGGTAACTTTGAATGCTTAAAAGCTGACCTCTCTTCTTTTTTCACATCTAATAGAAACTTGGTACATTTGGATTAAAAAATAGACAAATATTTATTACCATTTCAGTGGAATGACATGAAAGTAACCTATCTAGTTTCAGTGTAAAAATTCTGTAATATCTTCATTTGAATATTTTTGTGATTAATTTATATGTGTTTAAGTTTTAAAAAAATAAAATTAGGCTCTTTGATAAGATTTAAGAAAGTGCTGAGACTCAACTCCTATTGGAACTCTCTGATTCGATTGTATAAAACAAAGAAATTTCCATCTAATGGTTTCTAAAGATAGTTTAGAAAAAGAGAACAATGTCTCAAAGGAGTGAATATTTTTTTAATTAGCTATTAAGAAAATGCAGGAGAAATTTATTTTTCTTCTCCTTTCATTCATTCTGCCACACTGGCCATTTTCTCTAGCAGAAAAGCTCTACTGGTATTATTTACAGACTTTTACTCTTCATATTTTAATCCTTTAATGACCTTGCAGGATTATTTAAGGGTCTCATTATCATGGATATCACATTTCATTTCTCTAGTTTCTGTTCTGATTATTTGTCTGCATATCACCCTGTGTATGAAATTCTTAGATTACCTCATTTATATACCTTGCAATTTTTAAATTAGGTGATGGAAAGATTTCCCTGACTACACATGAACTGTTCAGTACTGGACGTAGTGATTGTTTTTTAGCACAGCCTCATGCAGGATATTTAGCAAATATATTTTTGCATCTGGAATAAAGCTAATGTGATTACTAACATCTGTACTGGCTCAGGTGAGTGCCATACTTTTTTTTTTTTTTTTTTTTTTTTGGATGAAGATGGATCTCTTTTCCAAATGTCACATCAGCCCAAGTCCTGTCTTTTCGATCTTTTAAGCATCTGTTAAGATAATGAAAGCTTGTTTTCTGTGCTGCCAGCTTTCTGCAGATGCTATGGACAACTACTTTGAGATTAGAAAAAAAAAAGTCCTTCAAATTGCTAAAAGATCAAATCTAAAGTGCAATGAGCAGTTAACACTTCACAGGGTAACTGCTGAAATAACATGGAAGACCTTCAGAAAACACAGACAAATAGACAGTTATATTCTTCATTTCCATTGACTTCTAAGATCTTTCTTCTCATCCCCTCTCTCTGGAGTATCCCGCTAACTAACAGAACAGCCAGATATCTTTAGTAGGCAGCAAACTGAATTTGAAGTTGCAAATCCATGCCAAGTTTATTTGTACTGTTTAATTGTTTTTTCCGCCTGAGTCCGTGACCCGTTCTAGCAAACAGGTGTGAATTTGTAGCCACTGATGTGTATAGCTGCCTGCTACTAAACCTCATTCCAGGCAACTGATTGCTTCTTGAACAAGGGCATTCCATTTCAGCAGCTGGAGCAGACTGCATTCTCTGCAGTCAGAGGTAACTTACCATACTCAAGAGTCTCATCTTTGACAAGAGCAAAGAAATATGAACCATAGACTTGTTGTGTGTGACCAGTGTCCCACAAAATTGCTGACTGCAATAAAAAATTATTTTGTTATAGCATCCTGCAGAGATGGTCCCTTGAAGTTTTGTGGCTGACAGTCTTAATAGCAATCAAAAGAATCCTTGTAGACATAAAAATTATTTACTGTGGGAAACAGATAAAAAATTCCGGAAAAAGGGATGAAGCAGTGTGAGGGTCTAAACAGGCCTAAATCGTGTTTCACCTGCTTTTTACAGCAATGATTTACTGAAAGTGTACCTTGACCATAAATGTGTAATAATCAGGTAAGCATTTTCCTATGCAACTCCAGTACTGTTATATTATACCTTCCACATACTAGAATATTACACATACATATTGGAAACAGTCTGGCTAATAAGGCCCAAGTAAATAAGAATTTCTACAGAAAAAAGGGAAATTCTTCATCAAAAGAATAAAAAACCTGACCAAAACAGCACAGCAAGAAAGAAAGAGGTCAATTCAACTTCATAAGAATACATATTGAATTTTATAAATTTTTAAAATTATTTTTAGAGAAGAAAGTAGATGAAAAGACAGTCAACAAACACACACACACACACAAAAAATCCTGGGAAAAAATAAAATTTTTTTTAAACTGTTTGCAAAGGCCATATTGGCTCTACAAATTAGCATAATCTGTCAAGAGAGCTTGTAGGCTGTCGGTAGCATAGATGTAGCTTTTGGCACAAGGGGTACACAGAGTGAATTCCTAATACCAACAACCTTACCTCAACCCAACAGGAGCTAAGTGTGACAGAAAAGGACAGCTCAGGGGCAGGCTAAATCAGTGAACTGAAGTATAGGAGCACTTCAGTAGGTAAAGATCCAGAGCATATTTTTTCAGAGTTATGGATCATGTCTCTACTTCAGCTATTGTGGTTCAAGCAGGGAACTCATACAAAAAACATGTCTCCAGTATCAGGAGTGTCAGAGACCAGTGGTAGCCAGCAAGGCTGCCTCTTATACAGTTAAGTATTAGAAACATGTTCGAGCTGCAAGGTTCATAGGGAATTTATTTGCCAGGCTGAATATAAAACAAACTATTCATCTCCATTTTTTACATTAAAAACATAGGAGCTCATTTAAAAATATAAATTTTCTAGAATTCTATTTTTCCATGTACTAGTAACAGAGATGATGTTTGTCTACAAAATGTAGTGATTATTTTACTCCAAAATTCAATAAAATTACCAGCTTTTTCATCAGGTCAAAATTATGGCATTCTTATACCAATAACTCAGTTTCATATATTATGCTTCCTGCTGCTCTGAGACAAAAATTATGTTCTGAAGCAGTTAGAAATTGGTAATACTGCAAATTTTTTACCTTCATTCGCTATTAACCCACCAAGCCACAGCCTGATCAGTTGCAAATTTCATGGCACTTTTGTCTCATGTTACATATTACATGTAACTTGCCATGAGGAAAAAGCAGGAAAAGGGAAGTCGGAACTGATAGTTTTGTGGTTTGGGTTTGTTTGGTTTTGGTTTTTTTAATGTCTATGTTGACTGTGATCACGCAAAAATATTGTTTCAGGTAAGTGTTTAAAGAAATTAAACTCAGGTAAATGGAACATCCTTATCCCACTGCAGAGCACTTCAGTATACTTCTGTCAGAACATGGTGATAGGAAGCTCGTTGCTGAACACAAGCAGCTTTAAAATGGTTTTACACTGAAAGAAAAAAAAAGTTCAAAATTTTCAACTGCTGAAAATGTGAGAAAATGTTACCATTTTCCGTAGCCTCCAGTATAATTGTAAGCACAGAGACTTGGTATAAGCATTTCCATGACTGACAGCTACTTTTGTACTCAAGGCTCTGTATCAAAATCCAGATGAGCTAACCTCTATAATGATGGCCCATTAGTGGTTGCAGTTCTTCCATGTGTGAATCTGATACAGGCTTGTTTGCACCACCCTGGAATGGTGTGTATTCCAAGTATGTACTGTATTGGAATAGTTTTCTGCTCTTGGCCATGGAGAGTCTGCACTTGTTAGAACAGGAGATATATTGTATTTAGGGTCCTCCCTTTTGTTGAGTAGAAAAAATGTATGCATTAACCAAATGTATACATTCTAACCAAGAGACATTCTTGCTTTTGCTCCAAACCTAAAGCAGATGCATGTGAAGCATGACATTCCCTGCTCAGGGAATAATTCTCTTGAAATCTCATCAGGAATAATGTTGGGTACTTGAATATATTATACTTGGAGCTCCATCATCCTAAGATTACAGTAAAGAGCATGTAATGCACGTCTAGATAACCACTGGAGATAATCTATTCCACATTTGAAAGTTTTGTTATGATTTTAAAGGCAAGGTTTTCAGGTCAAGATTGAGAAAAAAATCCTAGAAATTTTTGTCCAGTTTGAAAAAAATTTATGGCCCTGATTTTTAAAAGATGCAAGCTTAAAAGATCTCTCAATATATATCTCTTTAAAATGAGCACCTAAAGCCAATTTAGAAAAACCTGACATTAGTCCCTACACTGAAAACTTTTATTTCACTCTGATGACAAAGTTAAAAAATATAAACTCTCAGGCTGTAATGACTGTCTTAATATTATTTGCTTGTTCAGATATTCCACTAGCATTGTGGGTATTGATGATTTTATTTTATAAAATATCTCAGAAGGTATTGTGAAAGATTCAGGCCTTTGTTAATTTTCAAAGGGTAAAGAGTTGAAAAAGTAAAAGAAGAATTCTAACAGGGAAAAAGAGGCAAATATGCAAAAATATTCCTGAAATACTAATAATAACTATTAGAAATTTCTGGAGGGACCTGGAAAAGAAGGGTTTAATACCAAGTCAATAATTATATTATTGAAACAATATTACAGAAATCAGTTTAAATCTCTTTATGTCTCCTTCACATTTAAAATAAAATTGCATAATTTAATTTCTGGTACTCAATTCTATCCTGCTAATTGTGAAGGTCTTAGTCAAAAGTAGAACCTCCTCTATGGCTACTATTGTAAACAAAAATGAATCAAAGTAAATACTAATAAATACTTGTACATCTTCATTAGAAGTGAATTAATTAAATTCTTTTTAAGTAACTCTAAAGATGAATAAGAATATGATGTAGCCAGTTAACTGAATTTAAATAAACCATTATGAAATCAATTAAATTTTTTGATTAATTCTGTTTAAATAATCTACATGAAAAGTGTCAGGATGCAACTAATGCTGTCTTTGAATTTTAGTAATGTCAGTAGTTACATGGGGGAAAATATAAATTGTTGTCAAGACAAAACTTTGCAGTGGATATCTCTGCAGTCATAAAACTGATGATACATAGTGAAAAGTGAATAAAGTGTATTTTGTCTTTTAAGAATGTCATACATTCTTGATAATGTAATATTTTTTTTTTTAATTTAAAGAGCATCAAACAATCACTGTATCCAGCTGATGGAATACATGCACATAGTCACAGTGATTTTTTTTTTCAGAGAAGTGAGGTTGACATCAGTGGTGAAAACATGGTGATTCCCTAGGAATGTGATTTATGAGGCTATGGTACATGGATTCTAAGGGTGGTTGATTCAGCTGTTGTCTGGAAGGATTTACTCTCGCAGAAGGACGGGTGGCATCTGAACTCCCACCCTGTAACAGCTTGTGCTTGAAAAGGATATTTTTCAAGTGCACCTGCATATAGGTCCTAATTCAAAAGGCATGGTGAGCTGCTGTATTACATGATAGATGATGTTCATGTTTCTTTCTTTGTTCCTTTTGACTTAGCAGCGGTTTGGTGTTGCAGGTACTGGCAGATGCTTTTTGCTGATTACTTTCTTCCTTCAAGAGGAAGTGTCTTTCTACAATTACCAGGCATAGAGTATGTAGTCTTCACAGCAGCCCAGCTTGTACAGTAAGAACAGGTAATACACCCAGGGGAAATCACAGAAGGAATTGCATATTTTACTGAAACCGTAGGAAAAGGAGACTTCCTCCCCCCAAAATCAAATAAAGCCAAACATCATTTCCCGAACCAATTCCAAAACCAGGGCTGGTCAGGGGAGGAGGGTGGAACACTTCTCCTAATCCCAGAGCTGACTGACCCTGAAGAATGCTCTAATGCATGTGATGTTGGGCTGCAAGTGATATCCCTGTACTATATACCTCTGAGACCAATCTAGTTCAGAGCTATGGGTAGGACTCATCTCTATCTGTGTGAGAGAGACATGTTAAAATGGGAGTTGAATATGATGAAGCTTTTTTTCTAGTTGGAAAGCATACTAAACAGAGGAAAAGCAGAATAGGGAAGACAAAATAGGTAAAGCAAGAACTTCTACTCTATGCCCCCTCTAATGAATTCTTTCATTTACAGAACGGCTGAGATTTCTGTTGGATGAACTAAATATGAAATGTCTAATGTTATATATGCAGATTTTCTTTCTGATTTCTTGCCTATCAAGCACAAAAAGTCACAACAAACATATATTTTTAAAACATTATATATTGATTCAAATTATATTATAGGGGATGGGGAGTAAAGAGTGAATTAATGTCATTTTATTGTTTTTCAAAACCAACATAAAAAATATAAAAAAGACATGACAGTTTTTAAGCAGAATCGCCATCCTTGTTGACTCCTAAAGTCCATAAACAGAAAAAAAAATGGGCAGTTAGCTTAAAAGATGATGTAATGTCTTTGGCTCATTTCCAGAAAAAAAAAAAAACAAAACAAAACATAATAAGATTATGTATTGAGCTCTGTAAACCTGTGATGGACAGTATACAGAACAGAACCAAGCTCCTGTCCAGATTTCCCCATATTTAGATATTTTATGGTTTTTCTTCAATGACTTTGTGTCTTTAACAACTAAAATTTCAATTTGCTTTTTTAAACAGATGCTGTTTACAGAAGTAAAAAAGTGATTAATCCAAACAGAGAGAAGACATTACTAGAATTAATATATTTAACAAGATGAGCATCCATGAAAATGAGCATGTAGTGGTCAAAATAAAATCCTTCTATTTGCCCAAATTTATTGCACATAGTAGACAAGTGATGATATTTAATTGATGAAGACACATTTTGTGTACAATGAAGTATTGACAAAAGGGTCAGAAAGGATGTCACCTTGGACAATGATCCATGTCTACACTAATAGGCACCAGGTGTGCCCAGGAATGCTCACTGGTGCTCAGGCCAGTTGGCCTGGAGTAGCCCATCACGGTCCTAATGAACTATCTTGGCCTTTACAACACTGTGAGCGCATTCAAGCTGCCTGCTGGGAATGCCCTTTGCAACCTCGTAGCTGTATCTGGCAACTGCTGGGAGAATAATGGCTGACATGGGCCAGAAGTCTGCTAAGGACCATGCTATTAATTTAAAACTACAGATGATCATATTCCAGTGCTAGCTGACATTTCTAGTCACTATTTAAATTATTAGTACATGCAACCTCTAGGTCCCTACCCATAATCCACTACTCCTAATATCAGAATCTTCCATGAGGCTAGCTATACAGAAAAGATGCTGGGTTCATAAAGCTATTTCAATAAAACAATGTGTTTGTATTGGAAAAGCAAAAGAACAGGCAGATGTCCACAACTCAGAATCAAATTTTCAGTAAAAAGTGTATATAGATACTCCACTGTATCTGCAAAAATTATTATATTTTTGTTTTGCCAGTTAATACTTCTTTTCTAAAAGATCAAATTACTTTTCTTCCTGTCAAATTTTCTACACTAAAAGGTAAAAATTTCTGTAAAACATGTATGTGTAAAATATTAAAGGCAGATACACACCAGCACACACACACACACACACACACAAGTGTATATTTATTCTCTAAGTGAAAACTATCTTTTACTATTAACAAGAATGTTGAGAGGTTTTGTATTTCTGTGTTGGATTGTTTGGGTTTTTGGTTTTGGCTTGTGGTTTGTTTCTTTTTTTTTTTTTTTTTGAAAGTTTGAACTGTGCCAAAATATTAAATGTTCTGGTTTTTTCTACACCATATAAGCATGGTGCCACAATTTCAGTAGTTTATTGCACATTTTGAGGAATTTTTTCAACAATATTTAGTTTTGTCATGTAGAGTAATCCCTTAAAATATACTGCACTTTGGTGGTGAATTTCAAAAAGGTAAAAAAGCTCTCCACTTCTGTTTTAGATCCAATAAACTTAATAGTGATTGTAGGAAATAAAATTTTAAAACATTTTTTTAGGAGTCTATAAAACTATACCAGAAAAAAAAGGAGAAATGAATCTATTAGTATTGTTTTTATGAAATTATTTTACTTTAAAATTACTTAAATAATTTCCTTTCTTCATTCTCAAAAGTGGTTATGTTCTTACTTACTATCACAAGTACTATTAACATCTTCAAATCCTGAATTTTTATGATGTTACTCCAGTTCATGTGAATAACAATGCTTATGTTTCTGTTTGTGTCATGGACTTAAGGACAGCAACATTAATCAAGTTCCACCAACATAAAATTACAGCAATGCCCTAGATATTACTTGTGCATTTCAGTAAAGCAAGAACAGGATAATTTGGATAATTAACACAACTTTCCGTTTTTTTCACCTACATAAATAATGTAATCCAGTGCTTCATGTACATTGATATTTGGAATGCTGTCTTAGCTACAAAATCTAGCAGAGAATTCTGACTGTGATGTTTGTTACATTGGCTAATCAAATAATTCATAATTCAATAAACTCTGCACAGAGTTTTCAACAGTCTTAAATTGGCTTGAGTGAGAAAAAATAGTTATTTTTCAAATTTTAACATATGTTGATTTTGCAAAATGTCTAAACATGGAAGCTGAAGTGTGACTGTAACATCCATATAAATCATATAGTATGGTGTACGAATACTAAGGAATGAATAGTACATTATTCTGGGTGAATCTAAATTGACACTGTGGTTCTCTCATAGACCTACATGAAAGCAGTAGATAATTATCAGCGTGGTATTTCCAAATATTTCTGTGCTTTCTTTAACCTAAATTTAATTATATGCAAGAAGTAATTTACTTTTTATTCTTCAAGCAGTTGAAATAGCTTGAAACAAAAAACCCAGTATACTATTTTAGTAATTATTTACTCTGTTACTCTGGTTGTCATCATAGTTCTATTGTTAGAATTTTACACAATGGAAATACATTAGAATAAAGCAATAGAGGGTCAGAGCACCAAAGCACTATGTAAAATAAGCAAGCTCCAAGTTAAACATCTCTTGATAGTTAACATAGAAGTTCTTAACCTTCAGAGTCTGAAATTATGACAGTTAACATTTTGGGGGGAGCTTCTTAATACACATTTGGCAACAGAACAGCCTATTTTCATATCATCCCTAGAGCAAAATATATGCCTGTGGTGTTTTTGGTCCAAATCCAGACTTCAGATTTCATGACTCAACTTTCAACACCTCTCAACATAATAAATCATAATAGGCAGTGAGAAATTTACTTATAATGCACAAAACCAAGACCCCAAGTCACGGAGACACCACAGAAATCTGAAGTTTCCACATCTGAGGAGCAAACCAAATATTTCTTAGATTGCAAATTTATGTTAGCAAATGGTGTGTTAGTAACACTAAAACAAAATAGCCTTGTTGTACAATGAAGTCCATTGAGCTCTTTTCACCATGGTTAAATTTGGCAGGTTAATATGAGACAGTGAAGATTCAATGTGAAAAAATCTAAAAGGACTCAAAATCTCAAAATTACTACAAACATGTACCACAGGACTGCTTTGGGAAATTAAAAACAGATTTTATAGATTAGACTTTCTGGAAGACATAATGTGGAAAAAATAACTGATTTTAGTAAGCAAGTGTTTAATCCTGTAAATAATTGCTATTCTCACAGCTGAAATGGGCTTTGAGCCTCTGCCACATCTTCAGATTTGAAGGTAGATTGCATAACTTAATAGAAGATGTCAGAGACACCAAAAGGTATGGAGTTAGAATGATGAATAAGGTAATTCTCAAAACCTTTATTTGGTTTAATAAGTCTTTTTTGTACATGTTTCACACAGGTTTCTGTTTTCTTTAAATGTTTTCTTCAGGAGTAAGGTGGAAAGGTTAGGGAAAAATTGGAAACTAAAGCAAAACAAAGAAGATGAAACAAAATAAATTCAAAGAAATAAGAAGTGAAACACACTTCCTAAAGCAATAAGGGGAAAAAAATAACATTGTTGGATTTTTTTGATTAATTGAAAAATATTATAAACAAACATCTTCTTTTGTCACCAAAAGTACAATGATTTTTTTTTCTCTCTAGAAATACTGGTTTAAAGAGGGGAAAAATTAAGACTTGCCCTAGTTCAGTGTGTGAAGTGCTAGAATACAGAGAAGGGTGAAGTTACTTTTGCAGAAGTAGCTTTTACTATTTTGGGTGACTGAGGGGGAAAAGCTGCATAAATCTTCACCTTTTTTCTCCATTGAAGACAGTTTTCAGAGGATGCTTTTAATAGTGGTAGAGGAAGGAAAATGGTGTGAATGGGATCTCAGAAGAAGAAACACAGAATTTTCTTAACATTAGGAAAGTAAATGATTCTTACAGTGTTAGATACTTCAGATGGTGTAAACAAATAGTGCAAGAGAGATAGGGACACACACTGTAGTGAGTCCAGTGAAGGGTCACAAGGTCATTGTGGGACCAGTGCATCTGACACACAAGGAAAGGCTGAGAGAAGAAAAGAGAAGGCTCAGAGGGATCTTTTCAGTGTATATAAATACCTGACAGGGTAAAATAAAAACGATGGAACCAGACTAGTGATGCCCAGTGAATGGAGAAGAGCTAATGGGCACAAAAAAACCACAGGAAATTCTGTTTAAACGGAGTAAACCTTTCTGCTCCCAGGATGATCAAGCCCAGAGTCAGGTAGCCCTGTTAATGACAAGCTATGCATCTCCATCCTGGGAACTACTCATAACCCAGCTGAACATGGTCCAGAGCAACCTGCTGTAGCTGATCCTTCTCTGAGCAGGGAGATGGACTAGATGATCTCCAGAAGACTCTGCCAACCTCATTAATTCTGTGTTTCTGTGTGGAATATTTCCTTACTATTAAAAAAAAAATTGTGAGAGTAAAAATATTTAACTTCTGGAAATTTTCTTCTACAATCTAAGTGTTCAAAAAATTTAGAAATCAAATACATTTGATTTTAAAACCTGAATGTTTCAGAAAATAACTTAATTTATTTTGCTTGGGGTTTTTTACAGGTATATTCAAACCTAACAGACAAGTAAACAAAAGACACTGTAAAAATTTGACCACCTGTATATCTACTTTATAGCCCTTTTATCCAAAGTAATAAGAAGGATCAAACAAGATGTTAGCTCAGAGACTTTTATATTTCATCTCAAAACTCCTTTTGCTAGATCTTTGTAGCTAAGGGGGGGTTTATGATCCAGATGCAACTGTTAAATATTTTAGCTAGAAGGTCTTTCTGGAGTAGTATTTGAAAGATACAGTGGAACCAGGAAGCCATAACTTACCACTTAGTATTTAGAGACAAACTTCTTTCAGGCCATAAAGAAGTAGTTTACTGATACTGATGTGAATCTAAACAGATGGAGAATAAATTATGAATAATAGTATTTTTATGGCTTTTTGACTAAGTGTTACTTAGTTGTAGCAAACACAAAGGTGTGAAAACAATTATTAAATGGAGAATTAAATAAATAGGCAACACTGTACATTATACAGCTTAGAAAGTACAAAAGGGGAGCTTTTTACTTACAATAAAAGGCAAACCAAACAACAATAATTACACAGTGTTCAGCAGACAAACCTCTCTATTTAAATGTTACCTTGAAAAGCCACATGAAAAACATTTTCACAGTAACATTGTTTATTCTTACTCATAATTATAATTCTTATTTACATAAGACAGTAGGTATTAGAAATATGTTGGTATTTGCTCATGAATTTTTTTGCTAAATTTTCTACCATTCCACTATAATTGAAAGGGAAATTAGGGGTGTTTTTTTACATCTATTTTCTTTAGATCAGGCTGTACGCTTTCTCATGTTTCAACTTCCCGAAAATATACACTTTTGATTTACAATAAGCTCAAATGTTTGATCTGGCAAAAAATAGAAATATAAAAAGAGAAAC
>NW_020957784.1:1671-7783 GCF_003031625.1 Empidonax traillii | reverse complement strand
TATTTGCTCATGAATTTTTTTGCTAAATTTTCTACCATTCCACTATAATTGAAAGGGAAATTAGGGGTGTTTTTTTACATCTATTTTCTTTAGATCAGGCTGTACGCTTTCTCATGTTTCAACTTCCCGAAAATATACACTTTTGATTTACAATAAGCTCAAATGTTTGATCTGGCAAAAAATAGAAATTTAAAAAGAGAAACCCAGTAGTCTAATATTTAGTCCAATATAAAACACATTTTTTCTCAGCTGTCACTGAGAAGGTGACAGAGATAAGATGGGCTGCTCTTCCATGTGATTTGCCTCTCTCATGCCCAGAAAACCTGGAACAAAAGGTTGGAGAGTCAGCACTGGCAGGAAACGGCAGATAGCTGGAACTGGTTGCTGGTAGACTTGCATGGTGCTGGAGTGAGGCTGCAGCGCTGGAACAGGCAGCCAGAGCAGGGCTGTGGACCCCCAGGTGACTGCAAGTACTCACAAGACACCCATTGGATCCAGCAATGAGACTGTTGTTGAAATTTTGATGTTCTTTGGTTGAAGTGGTGGTCACAGTCCAGATCCATCGAGGTGGTGGTGGAAGCCCCAGGTGGATTCTATGTTTTGCACACCACCAACACTGAGAAGAGGACTCATGGGACACTTTTGGGTTCCACAGAGTGGTGAGACATTTTCTATTTAGTCTCTCTCTGTCAGTCTCTTTCTTCACCCCCTCCACCTTTTCCCTATTCTTTCTATCTCTCTCTCTTACTGCCTCACATTTACTGTTAGATAAAATCCGTGCTATTGACCAGCACCTTAATTCAGGCAGGGGCATATTTATAATAATTTTAATAACCGAAACATAACAACAAGAAATGTGAAAAGTTACTCCCACATTTTTTTTTTTAAATTAAGTAAAGTACTTTTACTGTTAATATATCTGAATCAAGTGTAGCTTACATACAAGGTAATTAATTAAGCCTTTGAAGTATTCAGAGCAGACAGAATTTACTCTGTCAATAGCTGATACACTTCTTGACATTTAATGTAATTATTAAATTGATCTTAGTTGAACTAATGACAAAGAAGCATGTACAAGTGAGTTTTTCATAAAAAATGAGGTCTTCAGGTCTTAGTGTGAGAATAAAATGTATGATCTGCATGAGGTTTGGGAGATTTTATATCTTTTTTTTCTTTCTGTAATACACTACTTTCATCTTAGGCTGAGTCAAAAGTAAACAGGACACAGAAAACTTTGTCAGCCTGTCGAGCAGCTATTGCTGAAACAGCAAACAGATGGAGGAGAAAGGCAGTCTTTTAGCAACCTACCAAGATAAATAAGAAAAAAACCTCACCCAGACAGTTACCTGGGGACCCTGTAGTAATGCTTGCAGCTATAGCTTGGGTGCAAAACCCTTTACTGTGTGTAAATATAAACTCTAAGAGAAGCCAAGAATAGTCTTCTGTACTGGTTTCTTAAGTAAAAGAATATAGATTTGCAGAAGATAAAACTTTTCTAGACACAAGAAACAGGGGCAAGTAATTGTCAGGGCCTTGAGTGAACAGAGAGTCCTTAATTGCTCTGAGTGCTCCTACCCCTGCTCATGGTCCCAGGAGCCCCATTTCAGCTCAGGTCTGAGCAGAGGCATCCTTGCCTCCAGCCCTGGGATTGATCTGTGTTGCATCTGCTACAAGCCTCTGTCCCACTCCTACTCATTGGGTTCCTAGTAAGGACCCTGAAGAGATGATGGACTTCATTTACACCTTCACTCTTTCTGGGCTGGCATTGAACCCTATCACAAGCCCCCAGCTCTGCTAGCAGTGTTCAGACCCTGTGAGACCATATTCTGATAGCGGAGGCACAGCCTGTGCACAGATCCCCCATATTTCCTGCCTTATTTCCCTGTTGAAGCAGACCTGCAGATACTGGAACAGGAAAATCTATGGATGTAGTCTGAGAATCCTAAACCATTCTTGTTTACTGCTAACACTTTGTTTTTATTTTTTGTTGATGTGACATTTTACTGATAATTATACATATGCAACAAAATCAAGGGTGTCATACCATTGTCCCTTTTCTGCTGTGACTCCCAAGGATATCATTATGACCAGTATAAGAGGGAGAGGGGAGGTCTATACAGTAGTAGAACCAGAACCTTAAATGTACAAGCAATATCACAGAAGCTGAGGCACAACATGCAGACTTCAGGTTTGTGCATAGGATCATGATCCTAAATTTCAAAGAGAAGCAATCCTGCTGTGCCAGTCAGAAGTAGGAACACACAAGTCACTCAACAGATTCAATCAAATAAGAAAACTTGGATAATAACCTCACTTAAGTGAGCCAAAGTAATGTGAGTTTGTATTAGATCTGATGAAAACTTGCCTGTATAAGGTTTTTCACTGAGATTTTAATTAACAGCAGGTTGCTATTAGATGCAGAGACATTGAATTAATGGAAAGTAGAATTGCTAAAATGTCATAAGTTAGTGATGGGAACACAATTTCTACAGATAAAAAAATATATGACCAATTTAACATGGGGCATTGGAAACCTATTGTCTTTCAACTTGGTCATCATGACCTGTTTCACATATTTCAGTCATATCCAGGTTTTTGGACTGTAACAAAATGGGACTCTTTCAAAATGTGTATGGTTTGTTTATATCTTTTTGATGGGAATAAAGCCCAGATGTATAGTAGAGTGGGCAGCATTTAGAAATTCGTCGACTTACATGCAGCTTACAACTGAAACTTTTTCAAAATTAATTTTTTTATTATTGAATTTGAAAAATCTTATGAGCTTAGTTATGACTAGGAGGTCCTCTCCATTTGTCACTTGGCACAATAGGAAAGACGCTGTTGTAAATATCTCTACTTATCTTTGCAACTCATTCCTATTGCATAAAATTAATAGGGTTAGAGACAGCACTGGTAAATCCTATACACTGGTAAACATCCAATGGCAAATCCTATACATATCAATAGTAAATTGCAGAACACTTAACACTTAACGTTAAAGGTGACATCTAAAGGTCATCTGATCTGAACATCCAACTCCCACCATCAAGGTACTGGCTTTTATCCTATTTCTAAACTTTAATTTAAATAAAGCTACCGAGGAGTGTAGTATCTTCCACAGGGTTTGCATCCAAACAGCCTTTTATGTGTACAAAATCAGGAGTCCACTACCCTAGAAAAGTCCTGTAGCTAATGAGAGACTACTAGTCCTACTTGCATCTGGATATATACTTAGTTCTGAGGACCCTTTAAAAGCTGTTGTCTTTAGACATTTCTAAAACTCAGGACAAAAGAAAAATGTTTGACAGTGCTTTGGACCCAATCTTTGATTTTGATGATTTATATGTTACTCCTATTTTGGCAAGTGCTCTGAGCAGTAACAGAAAGACTGGGAATAACATGTAAATTTCAAATACCAAGGGACAGGCTTGGAAAAGATGCTTTCCTTAGGCTTCCTGAGCAGTTGCCAAAGATAATATGTTATGGGTTTCTCAAGCCAAAAAAAGAAAGAGGACAGCGGGAAGTGACATGTACAGAGGAAATTAGTGTGAGAGATGATTTTTACTTGAGTGCTAGTTTCAAGGATACCTTGAGTCCCTGAACTCTGGGCACAGCATGAACACATACAGAAGTGAAATTGCTGAAAACCATTTTAGCAGAATTGTTGATTCCATGGAAAAATAACTTACATGGTTATACAGAAAACAAGCTGACAATTAAATTTTGGGCATTTTGCCTCACCGTACTTGTAATATATAAGCCAGATAAGATTTTAGGAAAGAATCTACAATTTTTGTTCTTATTTTTATTTAGAAAAAAAGCAGGGGCCAGAAGATTTCTAATCTCATGTATGTGCAACTGGCTGTTTTTCTTTAGCCATCTGTTGTACTTTAAATTATATTTTGCAGTTCCTCTATATGTGAGAAATTGTGGCCCATTCTCCTTACCACCTTTGAATGATTTCAAAGCACTAGTAGAGTAGACTGATGATCCATGAACATCCAGAGTGGTAACAGCCATAGCATTTACATCAACTCCCATTATTGGGATGCTTACCTGTATCCAAGGGTAAATGAGTTCAAAGACAGTAAATGTATATATAGTCCTTACAGCATTAAACTAGAGTAGAATACTGTGCACATAAGGAAAAAATCCTCACATTTTTTATATCTAATTCCACTGCACATATATATCAAGGAATCCTACTTTTATTCTAGAAGTTTTATAGTATATGTACTGAACCAATGGACAGTTATTTTTTAATGAAAACTGAGTATCTTTTCTTTTGAACATACAGATAGTTCTGTTTCAAGGGAATATTTTCATGGAGAAGTTTGGGAGACTGCTACAAAATTTAGTGATGTCAGTTAAAGTCCCTCCACTGATGATGACAGACTTCAAAACTTCTATCCTCTTAAACCATAAAATGCAAAAAAAAAAAAAAAAGTAAAAGGAAAGAATATTGCTTTTTGTAAAAGTTGGGCCAAAGGAAAGGTTTTTTTGAAAGCTTTAAATTTGCATATTTTTCAGATTTGGCTTCCCCTCCCCTTGCCCTCCTTCCAGAAGTTAGGCTGGAGCAAAATCTGGAGCTTCTGAAATCTTGAATCCTACTGTCTCCATTGAAACACATCCTCCTGGCTGCTTTAGCAGAAATGAAACTGCAATACCTTTTTCAGTGAAGAGAATATTTTTTGCAGTGGAGAGAGAGGCAAAACTGGCTTCTGGTCTTTGAGAAGACCTGCTGAAAACCCAAACACAGTTATGATTCTTTAAATGCCACGAAAACTTCTTCTCTTCACATGCTATCAAAACCAAATGACCCTTCAAATAAACCAAATTTATTGGATGATTTAAACAGAACATTTAGGCCCCAGACCTAACACATTTTCCTGAAAGTTTTTCACTGGAACATTTTCAAGCAACCCCACTCAGAATCAATCAGATTATACTGTCAAGAAAATTGTCAGAAAATGAAAAGTGTATCCATGAGTAAATACAGCTATTATTTCTCAAAAACATCCATAATACATAAGATTTTATGTCTTTTTGTACCGATTTTAACAGTCTTTGGAGGCCATTTTTCAAAATGTAGCTGTGATTGTACTTGCAAAGATCACAAAAGCAGAGCACGCGTTAGTTCTTAGATTGTATTTGGCTTTTTTGGCCAAAATAATTAGATTGACAACATTAAAACCATCTTGATCAAAATCTAGGAACATATAGAAGTACTACATGTTACTGAGAGTTTAAGATCCTTTATTAAGCAATGGAAATTACATTATGCTTCCTGAAATGCTATTAAAGTAAAATACACAGTTGATTTTCTGAATCAAATCTTCTAAATCAGAATTCTAACATTGAAATTTCACTAGTCAGTCACAAGAGTGACTAATAACTGAAACTCCTTTCTGTCTTCAGCCTTTTTTTATCTCACAGGCTGTCTCTCTGAAAAATATTGGTATGAAAGATGTCCTCTAAGTGAAAGAATTGCACAACTATTTTAATTTAAACTTTAAGCAAATATGTCTCTTTTATTATCTCTTTTCAATACATTGTTCATGTACTACTTATTGAAGTAATGTTTTTCAAAATAATTTTAAAGACATGGAATGTGCTAAATGCATTTTTTAACAAAGCAGTCTCTCATAGTAACAGGCATAAATATGTGAAGCCTGTAAGTTTTATTTAATTCTATTTTATCCAATTATCTCTTATACTATTTTTAAAAGATAATTCATTAAAAGATTTAGTGGCATTATTCTGTTAAAATTGTAAACCTGTCAACACCCATTCATTTTTTCCATCTTTTCTGGCATTGTGATTTGTTGAGCTTCCAATTTTAAATTTGGTGTTTGTTTTAACCCTAATGTTAACTTTTACTTCGAAAAGTTTCATTCTTTTATGCAAAGAAAATAATCTCAAGAAAAAAAAAAAAAAAAAAGCAGTAGTGCAATGCAATGAAGACCTGGATTTTCATTCCAATAATTTAATTGCATTTAGAGATTCAGCCAAAAGCAAGCACTCAGTGGAATTAACATATCTGTTTTTATATTAGACCTATTTACTTGATGTTTAGGTCAGGACATATTTTCATTAGACTTTTGATCCGAAG
>NW_020957784.1:0-1650 GCF_003031625.1 Empidonax traillii | reverse complement strand
ATTTTATCCAATTATCTCTTTTACTATTTTTAAAAGATAATTCATTAAAAGATTTAGTGGCATTATTCTGTTAAAATTGTAAACCTGTCAATACCCATTCATTTTTTCCATCTTTTCTGGCATTGTGATTTGTTGAGCTTCCAATTTTAAATTTGGTGTTTGTTTTAACCCTAATGTTAACTTTTACTTCGAAAAGTTTCATTCTTTTATGCAAAGAAAATAATCTCAAAAAAAAAAAAAAAAAAAAAGCAGTAGTGCAATGCAATGAAGACCTGGATTTTCATTCCAATAATTTAATTGCATTTAGAGATTCAGCCAAAAGCAAGCACTCAGTGGAATTAACATATCTGTTTTTATATTAGACCTATTTACTTGATGTTTAGGTCAGGACATATTTTCATTAGACTTTTGATCCGAAGTCAGAAAGTATTGAAAACATTTGTAATGCCAGATATCAGCCTCAATCTATCAGCTTATTAATACAATATGGGAAGTACTTTATAAAATTGGTATATCTCTATTTTTAGAGTGCAGTGCCATTACTCTTCTCAAATTGCATATCTCTTGTATAAAAGGTGATCTTAAAAGTCTACATTAATCTGGTTGAATACAAACCAGGGGAACCTTCCAAGACTTAGCAAAATGGCTTTTATCCAAACAACTCTGTGGCACAGATTTGTTTGTTTTTTAATTTTCAGGTAACAGACATCAGTGAACAGCATGCCACAACATGCAAAAGTAACTTAATCTAAATAAAAAAAGGTACAACAAATTACCACTCAAGAATACATAAATGGTTTGATCTTCATTTGATCATGTAAAAGGCCCTCATTTAGGTGAATATCAACATATTTGTTTAATATGTCTAAGGGAAGTATACGGACAAAATGGTTCCCTTGATGAGGATTACATTGTCCGTCATCTTTAAGTGAAATGTATTTTCTTGGTTTTTATACAAATCTAAGAGAATATTTGAAAATTACTACTGCAGAGTAGACCATTTTTAGGAAAGGAATGCTGCCTAAAGGCAGATTTCTAAATCTCTGTTTATCTGATTAGTTGCCATATGTTGAAATAGCTGGTTGCTTGACAGTGGTAGAGGCTGGTTATGAAGCAGCTCTGGAGGCCGTACTCTGTACGTTTTGCCTCAGGATGTACTTACACTGCTGGACAAAAGACTTGAGCTGGATCTAAGCTGCTCAGGAACTGCAGAAAGCATAAGTAAGCAATATAGTTCAGCACACTGCTGGGAATCATATAATTAGTGCTGCCTTCAGGTGGGGTTAATTAGCTTGGCTACTATCAGTCTAATGCAGTTTTACTGTGATCCACAGTTATACACACATCCTTGACTTACCTGGGTAAAAATATCAGTTCACCAGGTAATCTTTAACATAATATTGAATTTGTGCACTGCAGAAGTGGCCAAAAGAGTGCTTTTAAGAAACAAGCCCTATAAATTGTGATTTATAGCCAAAAGTGAATTAAAGAGCTGATTAAAGATCCTGGGATTAGGGAATACAAAGATTTCCTTTTCAGGGAAAAATTACTAGTAGAAGAAAGCTTGTGCCAACAAAGTCTAAGCAGTGGGACAGTTCAGGAGAATAAATTTCTTTAGAAGATATAAAGTACCAGCTACTATATCAAATG